>NW_010336447.1:8869-9987 GCF_000700745.2 Antrostomus carolinensis
AACTATCACTTTAGGATTAAATGGAAGTACAAAAGTACATTCATCTGAAAGATTCATTCCTCTTCTAGCTTTTTTCAACAAACTAGTCCAGATTCCTATCTCGTATTTGTTTGAAGACGATTAACGGATGCATCCTAATGAATATTAATTACTTAATTTAATAAATTCAGGGTTAGAAGAAACATATATTTCAGCATGATAGCCTGTGGCAGAAGAGAATAGCTTTTGCTAGTAAATAGGAAAAGGGAACAGTCAAAGATCTACACAAAGAATATTTCTGTGTTTGCTATTTTTTGTTTAAAAGATTTTAATCAAAAAAAAGGATGTTAGAAAACAAACAAGGATAAAAATAGATATCCACAGTTTTTTCCACACTCTAGGCACACGTCTTAAATACTTGGGAACAATTCCAAATGTTTCTTAAACTAAAGTAACTGAGTCCACCTGACTCCTAACTTAGAGATAGATTGTAAAATGAATGAAGATTTGACAATTATAAGCAATCCTGTAAGCCATACAATGAAATATTCCCTTTTATAAAAGTATTTTGCATGAAGTATGAATTCAGTTCAGCTTTATAGAGACCATACTGGAAAGTGTATTTGAAGGGATCAAAAAGGTGGAATTGCAAATCTATTTCAGTCTTCACTCATGACAGCATTGCAGCACAGGCACAGTTCTGCTGTCCCGAGCACAGAAGGAGCACGCTCCAGGATGTTTCAATTTTTTCACAATCTGATTTCCAGTCTTTCTTGAGACCATACCTATCAATCTTTATCTTCTGCCTTTTGGGCCACTGTCACTCATGTTTCTTATTTTTGCTTGGCTTTCTGTATTTTTTTGCCTCTTTCTGTTATCTTTCACATTCTGTTGTTCACAGACATACAGTCCCAGAAATCAGTAACTCTACTCTCTGCACCACTTCATACAAAACCTGCTTATTTTCCCTGATATATTTTTGCTCCAGTCTTTCACAGTACCTCAGAAAGTATACTCTGTTATTTCACTATTTTTAAACAAAGAGATTTTAATTGCTTTCTCATCCAAAATGAGTGAAAGCTGGTTAACAAAACCCTCTGATTCAGTGACCTTGGTGACTGTCTCCAAATTGACATCAT
>NW_010336447.1:10018-13255 GCF_000700745.2 Antrostomus carolinensis
GAATTGTCTATGTACTCAGTACAGCATAAGCTGCCTCGTCACTTTTACTGGCATTGTGTTTGCACCCTCCCTTTCTCCCAGCATTTATTTTTTTCCTGTTTGACTTCTTAATTGTTAAAGACAAATACTCTATAAGACAAAATCAAAATAATTGCACTCTGCTTTGCTCAATATTTGGCTGCAGAAATTCACACCTATGAAAGCAGGACAGGACTGTCAGGTTATAAAAAAACATGGAATCATCAGATGGTAGGAAGGGATCTCTGGAGTCTATCTGGTTGAAACCTCGACTTCAGTCAAAAAATATTTTGGGCCAAAATGTACTTTCTTTTATGAAAACACTGAAGAATCTTTGGGATTCAGTCTTTTTCTAAAGCTCAGAACAGTCAGAGAATGGGTACAAAAATCTTAAAATCATAAATCCTCCTTATCCTAAAGCACCACTGTTGCTCAGTGGTCATCTCCTAATTTCAGACCTTTGAGAGCTGGGCTGATACGTGATACTTTTCACACTGGTTTTAATTGTTTCTAGCTACTTCATCAGAGGTGTTGCTGGCAATTGAAAACATGCAGCTGTTCTCTTCCTTACAAGTCCTTCATTCAATGTCTGCTAGCCAAGTGTGTGACCTGCAGCCCATAAGGATCTGTGCACCTCAATCTCATGTATTCATGAGCTCTTCCTCAGTTTATTAGCTTTTTTTCTGCTATGCACTTAAGACTTCTTTTAGTTATGAATTCCAACACAGATTTATTATTAACGACCACTTACGATCTCTGTACCCTACAGCAATTTTTTAAAGCTCCCTTCCTACTCCCAGGGAAGTTTTGCCTCTTAAAGAGTGACATGGCCCAACTTGATATCACTGGATGTTAGTGAGCAATGTTATTTTGAAATATAGAAAAAAATCTTCTTCGTAATACTTCTGTTGTCTTTGTTGTATTTTAGAAATGCACAGATGTTGGAATTGCCAGCATTTGAATGATTCATACTGAGATTAGCAGAATTTATAAAAAAACCTTTTCAGACTTTGCTTGTTTTACCCATCTGTTTTTGTTGTAAGCTACTGGGCTGTAGCATGTAGAACTAGGTAGCTTGCTTTCATTATTTTTCAAATATTTCCTGGTAATAAGATGACAAAACAGCTTTACACATGGAAGTAAATTGAAATATCGATACTACAGTATTTAGCTTGAGGTATTCACTCAGTAAAACTGCAAATGTAATCTTCAGTGATAATGCTGTAAATATGCCAGCTTTACAGCAACATAGCTTTATTATTATTTTATCTTCTTAAATATTTTATAGCATATTAATTTGATTAATATATTTCCCACTCACTCACTCACTCACTCACTCACTCATTCACTCACTCACTGTCCTTTTTCTAGAATTTACAAATAAATATTTGCTTCCCTTTTGGTAGAGTATGAATTCATTTTACAAGTATATGTATGAAATTATTTAGGAACTGTATTTGTTCAGGAAATTGTGACTTTCTTACATGGACAAAAGTTAAGTATGCAGTTCAGGGGACTACTCATTTGAATAGTGTTTTCTAATTTCTACATACTTCATATATTCTGTTCCTGTTCAGTTTCTTTTATAGAATTTAAAGCTATTATCATGATTACCTATCTATAATATTAGGAAATAGCACAGAAATTAAAGCAGGGAAATTTACACATTTCCAAAATTTACACATTTCATATTGCTAAGAATATCCTAATGAACACTGACCATTCAATCTGATGTACATGATATTTTTTAAACACATGGCTTCATGTTTTTTATATTGATCTATGTTTATAGTTTGTAAAATAATTAAAACATAAGATTAATATATCTGTTATTTTAATCTTTTAACAGAAATAATTTGCTGCCCCTCTTTACTTGCCATAACAATTACCATCACTGTCAGAATGAATTGCTCTATGTTGGACATTTGAACTTGACACGTCTCTGTTATCCACTTGAAAATAGTGTTGTATACAAATAATTAATGTAAGATTTTGATTATACTCCTGATTTTTCTTTTTCACAAGGTAACCGTAACACCATAAAACTAGAACCATACATTTCATCATTAATATAAACTCATCAGTGGTTTTTTGGACTGGAAAAGCCATAGTTTCTCTATAGCCTCCCTTTCCTCAGACAATGCAGCGGGAGTTTTCCCTCGTGCCACACCATGCTGGACCTAATACAGATACTATTAACAGTTTAGACTCCTAGAGCATTCTTTCATCTGACTTTAAAAAAGGAGCTTTGTTGGTATGTCTATGACTTGTTGTATTTGTTTGGGCTTGTTGTTGAAGTTAGCTAGTGGAATGTCCCAGTACTGTAGAATTTTTTTTTAATCTTGCTGATGTTGGGATGTTTAATGGAAGAATAAACAGTTTTAATGATAAAATAATGAGAATTAAAAAATCATGCTTCCTTGTTTCTAAATAACTCTCTGTATTTAATAATGAAAAAGGTTAAAATAACATTAAAGTCTGACATAGATGAATGCAGAATAAGACAAAGAAATCCCAAATTTACATGTTTTACAAGTGTTCCACAGTATTTTGTAGATAATATTTTCAATGTAGCCTAATAGATTTGGATTAACATTGAAACTAACATGCATGGAATATTAAATACACAGGCACTTTGGAAATTCCAGAGCAGCTCCTGTTAGAAATTTCCTGTAGAAATATATAGGTATTTGACATGAACAATATCATTTGTCTTTCTTATGACAGTGTAGGCAGCAAGACCAGGGACTGCATTCTGCATTTCTAAGCACTGTATGTTCAATGTGCATCTGTAACAGTTTTCCTTACAATGATGAGAGAACTATGATGCAGGCAGTGCTTTTTACTAACTTATACTATACAAATATTACTTCTGCTAAAATCAGCAGGTCAGAATAGCCATTGATGATATTGGTGTCAATAATGTCGACAACTGTAGTACACATCATGGAAATGCTGATAATTAATAACAGGCTGGATTACTTCACAGATGGTGTACAGAAATAAATAACAACTTGGGTTTACCTAGCATAATCAATCAAAATTTGGCAAAATCAGATTCTCTTACATGAAGGAACTATGCTGTCTTCAATCCTTGAATAACCTCCACAGAAGCTACTAATGACAGAATCACAGAATCACAGAATGTCGGGGATTGGAAGGGACCTCAAAAGATCATCCAGTCCAATCCCCCTGCCAAAGCAGGAACCTAAATGAGAT
>NW_010336447.1:13526-18157 GCF_000700745.2 Antrostomus carolinensis
CTCTCAGCCTTCTCTTCTCCAGGCTGAAGACTCCCAGCTCTCTCAGCCTTTCCTCATACAGGAGATGCTCCAGGCCCCTCAATATCTTTGTGGCCCTCCGCTGGACTCTCTCCAGAAGATCCCTGTCTTTCTTGAACTGAGGAGCCCAGAACTGGACACAGTATTTCAGCTGTGGCCTCACCAGGGCAAGGTAGAAGGGGAGGAGAACCTCCCTCAACCTGCTGGCCATGCTCTTCTTAATGCACCCCAGGATACTGTTGGTCTTCCTGACCACAAGGGCACAGTGCTGGTTCATGGCCAGCCTGGTCTCCACCAGCGCACCCAGGTCCTTTTCCTCAGAGCTCCTCTCCAGCAGGTCAGCCCCTAACCTGTACTGGATGCATATGGTTATTCCTCCCCAGGTGTAGGACTCTGCACTTGCTCTTGTTGAACCTAATACTTATTTATAAAAAACTAATACCTATTTACAAAACTTAAGGATATATTATCCCCCTCTGCTGTGCCCTTGTGAAGCCCCATCTGGAATATTGTGTCCAGGGCTGGAGAACCCAACACAAGAAAGATATAGAGCTGTTGGAGTGGGGTCCAGAGGAGAGCCATTGATATGATCAGAGGGCTGGAGCACCTCTCTTATGAAGAAACGTTGGGGGAGCTGGGCTTGTTTAGCTTGAAGAAGGGAAGGTTCTGGGGAGACCTCATTGTGGCCTTCCAGTACATGAAGGGAGCTTATAAACAGGGGGGAGAGTGACCTTTTGGCTCTGGGGAGACCTCATTGCCGCCTTCCAGTACATGAAGGGAGCTTATAAACAGGGGGGAGAGTGACCTTTTACATGGACAGATAGTGATAGGACAAGGGGAAATAGTTTTAAACTAAGAGAGGGTAGATTTAGATTAGATATTAGCAGGAAATTTTTCCCCAGAGGGTGGTGAGGCACTGGAACAGGTTGCCCAGAGAAGCTGTGGATGCCCCATCCCTGAAGGCATTTAAGACTGGGTAAGATGGGGCCCTGGGCAGCCTGATCTAGTGGTTGGCAACCCTGTCTACAGCAGGCAGGTTGGAATCAGATGATCTTTGAGGTCCCTTCCAACCCAAGCCATTCGATGATTCTAGGATTCTATGAAATGCAAGTTTTTCCATTGTTTCACTGAGATTTCTCACAGTGATACAAACCTAGTTTTTTGGTTTTTTTCAGGCAGAGTGGCAGGGGGTTGAGTGAGTGATTCAGGTTCTTAAAGTACATTGAATGAACAATGGTGATGTCTGTTCTAGTAAACAAATTTGTCCAGGGACCATAGTTTTATCTTCAGTGCAAGTAGCAAAACAGGTTTTGTACACAAGTAGCTGAGATCTCTTTGAGCTCTCTCCTCCTCTCCCTTTACTGAAACGGAGGATTGCCCTTCTTCAGGGCTGGCAGGAGCTGTCCCTGGCTTCTGCTTACCCCAACCTCAGTCTTCTCTGGCCAAAACCAACACTATTGCAAAGACTCTGCTATTGATTTGGCAGCATAAATGCTCACATGCCCATATTCACGTGTTTGCCCTGACACTGTTTAGCTTACTAATCTAGACAAAGCCTCAGGATTTAATTCTAGAGTGTGTTTTAATTCTGGAGTGTGTTACCCTTGTCACATTTAATTAGAGCTCATGAACATGAGCTTGTTATGCTTTTCCCTCTTCCTTTTATTTTCCTGCTGTTTAGCAACCATTTGTCATATTAAATTTTCATTTTTTCTACTCTCCTCTGGGTTCACTTGCATACTTGCTTTCTGTTTATTTCTTTTTATTTTCAGCCTTTCTTCAGTGAGCTTGAACACAAGTTTCACATTTCATCTGAACCCATAAACCCACAATATTCTAGTAAGCAGAAAATATCTACCCGAGTTGTGTGCTGCGTGGCTTTCCCTGATGGCTTGTGCTTCTCAAAATGTGAGTTAGGAATCACATGGAGGTGTTTTGTGAAAAGTAATAGATTTACATAATTTTGGTTTTGCTCTCATCCTTGTGCTCCTACATTATATAGAAGCTTATTCTATTCGCTTTTTTAATGTGAATATTGTCTGGTGATTAAAGGATTGTTATTCAATCACTATTTTCACCTTGTCCAAGCAGTTACAAGAGGAAAGTTGCTTTTTTCTAGTAAGATAGCACAGTAGAGAACATTTTAGTCTGACTCCAAAGACATAAAGAGGAAAAGATAGCTGCATTTTAATTTCAGAATGGAACTACGTTCACATTTTAACACTAACAACTAAAGTTTAAAGAAAGAAAAAGCCATAATGTGTTGCTTAATGATACAAATAAGAGAGCACCTCTTTCTTGTTTTACTCCACAAACATCCCATGTAGATATTGTATTAGAATCCCTAAGGAACATCATGAAAGAATCAGAGTGAAATTCAATTTAGTTCACATCTATTTTTCAGCAATAAACTATAGACTGTCATGACTGTTAACCAGAGATAAAAAAGCCAATCCTAGGAAAAGTAGGAAATTTCCAAAGCCTGAGAAACTCCTACTCTCTGAAAAGTGTGAGACTGGTTTATCCTCATGTCTGTTATAGCCTCATCATTTTCACTCACCCCCATGTCCTTTGGTACATTTTTTAACTTACTATTGAATTTCTAGACTGAAGGGGAAAAAGAGTTTTTTAACAAAGCTGTATGTACTCTGTGGTCTATATGGCTTTGTTAGTGTTAATGCATATCTAGTTCCCAATGTATAGAATACGTTTAGATATAACTTTACATAAATCATGCACAGAGTTGATCTCTGTAATTCAAATATTCTGTATTTTGTGAAGTTTTGCTATGCATCTTATAAATGGGAGGAGGAACTTTATAAGATGGAAAGAAAAATCTTAATGAAAATCTAGAAAGCATTGTTATAGTTAACAAGAATACATGCAATATTTCATTTTCATTTTGAATACTAGAGCACACAATCTCTCACAAAGAGTAAATATGAGAGTAAGAAAATTTTCACATGCATGTATACCTAATAACTGGAGTGATGCCATAACTCAGATGATCAAAACCAATACAAAACAAGTTCATAAAATAAACAATACAACATACTTTTTCTTAAAAATCTTAACTGAGGGGAAAAACATGTTTACTTCTTTCCCCCCTGCATTTTATTCCTGTTGGTAGTACAAGTGTCTCTCACATATTCTTCTGCTTTCAAGGTTTTCTTATGAGATTCCTCCTACTTTTTCTGTACTCACTCTTACCTGTCACAAGATTGCAAATCTTAAAATACTGGTAAATTTAAAAATGTATTTTATTGGAGATGAGAAAGAATATAAAAATTACGTTTCTCTAAAACAATTTTCTTTTTCCATTTTTCTGCTAAGAGAGCAGAACACTGAGGAGTAAGAGCAGGGTAGTGTAAGTGAACATAAATATCTTCAGCTATTGAATTTTGGAACTAGTTGGTGGTCCTAGAAATGATCTAATTAAATACATGTTGGCAAACTTCCCTCACGAAGCAAACACCAAAGTTATCTGCCAACCTGATAGAAAAATACTGTTTAAATAGTAACCTTTAAAGTTAAGGTCTTAAGCTGAGAAAATAACTTTTTAAATAAGGTGTTAGCTGGCAATCTTTGCCTGTAGGTTCATGTACACATAGTCCAGTGCACAGAAGTTTCTTGTCACTCACTTGGGACAAACTCTGAATTTCACCCTGTCTTTCAAGTTGAACTTGGAAAGAAAGGGAGCTGTGCAGAGCCCAAGCTTGGGTGCTGTACAGCCTGATTTCACCTCCTGTTCTGTCACACAGACCTTGTGAGACTGTAAGCTTCTGGTGGGCTGAAGTGTGAAACAGTGCTTCAGCACTGAAACTGGTAGAAATTTATCAAAGCTTTGAAAAACAATAGTTTAGTCTTAAAAGTGTTCAGAGTGCACTTCACATCTCAATCCTATAGAAAACAGAAGGACACACTTATTTTCTGAAGTTCATTGTAAAGGGTCATACTAAGCTGAGCTTAGTGAGAAGTTTGAAGAGGAACTCTAGCCTTGTCTGTGCATCACTGACCTTCTTCCCCCCTCTCTCCTCTCTTCTTGCTTGCTTGCTTCCTTCCTTCCCCCTTCCTCTATTTCTTAAGAAATATTTAAAATGTATATAAATTTGTATATATATAAAAATATATAAAAATACTTAATCAGTAGAAATCTTGTAATTAGGATTAGATTCTTTCTAAAGGTGTTCTTGTCCAAAGATACGGTGTTGAATATCCTTTTGTTTTCAGAGTGTATCATCTATGTACTTCAAAACTTTTCAAGAACAAAGATATTTTTGTTTTGTTTCATGCTGCCATGGTTATATTATTACCTTTGGGAGAGATATCTTGTCTAACCTACAGAGTTTGACAGCACAATTAACCAATTCTAGAATTATCAAAAATTTTGAATCAGAAAATATTCATCTTTTCTGTGCAGGGAGAAAAAATGCCTGTGGTTCCAGAAAACTGCAAAACAGAAGAGAATGTTGTGACCATTCTTTCTTTGTAATGACCTCTCCCTTAACTTTTTTGGTTACCATTCCTTTTATGAAAAAGAAGAAAAAGAAAAAAAGAAATTTAAAGAACAGAAAAGAAAAAGTCTATCAGTAAGCCAAGAACTATTTTTTCTT
>NW_010336447.1:18174-21625 GCF_000700745.2 Antrostomus carolinensis
GAGTGGGGGGGGTGGGGTGGTGGGGGGTGGCAGGGCAACCACATGTAAACTTTGTATTTTCCCTGATAACATTGGAAAAAAATTTTGAATATTTGAAAGCATGACAAATCTAATTTGTGATTTAAGCTGATGTTTTCAAGGTGATAAACTTTCAAAGGTTAAACCTAGTTTTTGATCCAATAGCTTTTCAATGCCTTTGATCTCCAAATTAAGGCATTAAAATCAAATAAACTTCTGTACCGTAACTGTGCTAAATACAGTGAAGGCTTCGAATCCAAGACAGGAATTGTGCTGAACTTCTTGATTTTATAGGTAGAGGTTATTTCAAAATCTTGTGTCCAAAGTTTTAGTCTTTGGAAAGAATTCTTAATTATTTCATTCAGAAGTTCTTCTTAGATTTTATATATTTATGTATTTAACCTTCATCTCATGGAAGACAGTACTAAGGATTTAACTGAAAAGAGTAAGAAAGTAACATTAATAATACAGCAGTTATTCTTCTGATTCTCTTCTCATCCAACTGCAGGGGAGCAAGCGAGTGGTTGTGTTGGGCTGCGCTGCCTACTGAGGTCAAAGTACAACAGTACCTCAGAAAGAGTCCATGGAGCCCCAGACATTCATAGACCAGAGACCAAAACCCGTTCTTTTAGAACTGATACTTTATCAAGTGTTCTTCTTTTTGTACTCAAGGTATGTCCGGGACAATTTTATGTACTTTGATATTTCCAGTGACCCCATTCAATAAGGTTCCTTTAGACTAACAGAAGCATGCTGAGTCACTAACAGTAGTGTTGAAAAGCACTTCTCATCTATTAAAGATTACATGAATTTGAGCATTTTGAGGGCTAGCATCAGGATCAATTTCAGAGTTAGCTATTTGTTCCATTCTTGCAGCTAAGAACACAGTGAAACATTAAATAGCTTGTCTGAACAGGGCCACAAACAAAAATAAACAACAAAAACAGATGAGAAGAATGAGACAGTATTCTTAACAGAAACAATAAATGGTGCATAGGTCTAGTTTAAAACAAAATGGATTTTATGTCCTGAATTTCAAAAAGGATTATGTCACACCTTCTTTGTTAAATGTCAGGCCTCTAATTGTAGCTTATTTGTTATGCAAATACATCCCACGAGGGCACACTCTTTGGGCCAATTTTCCTGACCTGCTCTGGTTAAAAAAAAATTGTTTTAAATACATCCTTTCAAATGTCTTTAGGAGTTAGAATTAATTTAATATATTACTGACTTTGATCCAGTGTAAGAAATGTTTTCCCATCAACATCTGTCTAAATATCTACATCCTTTCATCATTACCAACATCCACCTAAATATATGTATTATTAACATGTCAAGTTTTACATATAAATATATTAATTCATTGTCTTATTATTTTATGAAAATAAATCTGAAAAATATAATAATTCTCAAGGAAATATATTAAACCTTGCAATTCTGTGAAATCTTTTTGTGAAATCCTAAACTATATAAAATTATAAACTACATAAATCACTGCCAATGTGAAGCAATGCAGTCTATAAAGGAAATGATATTGTGTAGCTTGATGACAAGGTAACTTTCAGGAGACTACAGTGTATAAAGCTTTCATACATTTTACAGAGATGTAATCAAAAATTCAGCAGATTTTTTTTACACAGATTCAGTCACAGTTAGTAGAGGGAACTTTTAAATACACAATGAATGTTTCCATTTTATTAACAACTGAAAGTCAAAATCTTAAACCTTTCCTTCTTGTATAAACTTAATTGATACAAAATAGAAGATATTCACTATATGAATTAATACATGATCTAGATTCTTCTAATTAGACAAACAAAACATAATTCCATCTGCATTGGGAGAGAAAGAAAGAAGAGGCAGTACCATTTCCATCTCAGGGCTCTATCAAACACTAATTAATTGGACTATCTTTCTATTCGGGGTACTTGCTTTCACAATACATTGCTGGTATTCCTATAATGATAAGAAGTTTGCAAACACAAGTTTCATAATACCAAAGATAAACTATTCTTGGAGGAGATCTGAGATACATCACAACTTAATGCTTAATATCTGCAAGTGTGAAAATTATTTTAACCCTCCATTTTACAATGTTTTGTGCTGTTTATCTGCACAGAACTACATGTCCCTAAAGCAAGTAAGGGGTTGCACTTTAGGTTTCTGGCCTCCACTGTCAATGCCCATGTCAGTGTTGAGCTCACTCTTATTCATTCTGTCTTTGGTTAACTGGTTTGAATTCCTAGCTTCACAGTGGCCTAGCTGTGGGGGCTGTGATATTGACAGTTCTTGGCTTATAAAACCAAACAAATTAGAGTAAAATCATCAGTAATATAAGGACACAATGCCAGTGAAGAATACATGCAAGGCATTATTTGTCTTTTACAACAATTCTTTATTTTCTTTGTCCAATCAAGTGCAAACAATTTTTTTGTTTGTTCAAAAGAATTATAGATTTTCTTGCATTCTTTTGCCCCTATCTAAAATGAGTAATTACAGAGCAACCTTTTTTAAGTTCATATATTAATGCATGTGAAAAGTATCATTTGTCAGATTACAAAATGTCGTTCTCTTCTTTGCCATAAACAGCCAGTTTCTCCAGGAGAATGCTGTGGGAAACAGTGTCAAAGGCTTTACTAAAGTCTAAGTACACCACACCCACAGGCCTTCCCTCGTCCACTAAGCACATCACCCTGTCATAGAAGGAGATCAGGTTAGTCAGGCAAGACCTGCCTTTCATAAACCCATGTTGACTGTACCTGATCCTTTGGTTGTCCTGTATGTGCCATGTGATGGCACTCAGGATGATCTGCTCCATCACCTTGCCTGGCACCGAGGTCATACTGACAGGCCTGTAGTTGCTTGGATCATCCTTCTGGCCCTTCTTGTAGATGGGCATCATATTGGTCAGCTTCCAGTCATCTGGAACCTCTCTGTTTTGCCAGGACTGCTGATAAATGAGGCAGACTGGCTTGGTGAGCACTTCTGCCAGCTCCCTCAGTACCCTGGGGTGGATACCCTCTGGCCCTATAGACTTATGGATGTCTAAGTGGTGCAATAGGTCACTAACCATTTTCTCTTGGATTATGGGGGCATCATTCTGCTCCTCAATCCTGTCTACAAGCTCAGGGTTCAGTGTATTCAGAGAGTAGCCTGTCTTACCATTAAAGACTGAGGTAAAGAAGGCATTAAGTAGCTCAGCCTTTTCCTCATCCTTTGTCACAATGTTTCCCTGTGTATCCAACAAAGGATGAAGATTCTCCTTAGCGCTCCTTTTGTTACTAATGTATTTAAAGAAACATTTTTTATTGTCTTTTAAGGATGCAGCTAGACTGAGTTCTAGCTGTGCTTTGGCCTCTCTAATTTTCTCTCTGCTTAGCCTCACAAGGTCCTTGTAATCCCCATGAGTTGCTTGTCCCTTCTTCCACAGATC
>NW_010336448.1:0-9884 GCF_000700745.2 Antrostomus carolinensis
CAGGACCCTACACTTGCCCTTATTCAACTTCCTCAGGTTCCTTGGTGCCCAACTCTGCAGCCTATCCAGATCTCGCTGAATGACAGCACAGCCTTCTGGTGTGTCAGCCATTCCTCCCAGTTTAGTGTCATCAGCAAACCTGCTGAGGATACACTCAGTCACTTCAGCCAAGCCACTGATGAATATATTGAATGGGACTGGACAAAGTACTGACCCTCAGGGAACACCACTAACCACTGGCCTCCAACAAGACTCTGCACCACTGATTAAAACACTCTGAGCTCTGCCATCGAGCCAGTTCTTCACCCACCTCACTGTCCCCTCATCTAACCCACACTTCTAAAGCTTACCTATGAGGATGCTGTGGGAGACAGTGTCAAAAGCCTTGCTGAAGTCAAGGTAAACAGTTCAGTCTCTGGAACACTATATGTAAAATGCAAATAAGAGGATCTCTCTCATGAGCAAGATTTGTATTAGCTTTGTGAGATTCATGCAACTACTGAAAAACATAAATATGCATGTGTTTGGGTATTGCACTGATTGTTTGGCTCAAATTTAATGCAGAGATCTTATAGTATTCTAGAAAGTGTCATACCTAGTACAGCTGCTTGCTTAGTACTCTTGGGGAGGGGACTCTAAACAGAATGGCACAATAGTGATATGGTCCTCTCACTAGCGTTACAATGGTCCTGAAGATATGTGCAGCCAGGCAACATCTCTCCTCAAAACCTGTCTAAAGGGAGTACTTCCAAAGCTGTGAAAGTCCCTCCTGCATGTATTTATTTAGTGGGGGAGACTGCTCCACTGTTAAACACTTTCATTTAACCTAGAAAGACTAATGGCTTTGTTATGTCAGGGAAGGAAGACACTCAAACATTTTAAAATAATGCACAACTATGCAATTTGATTCACTCAAGGAAAACCAGAGTGAGGCTAAAGGCATACCTATATGCAAAGGAACACCTCTTTGCAGTGCAAGATCCATTTACTATGAGTGAAAGGCAACTTGTCAAGTATGAGAATCTTTAAATTCCTGTAAATTATAGGAACTCAGATATTGCCAAACTATACCCATCCCAAGACCTGTGTAGAGCTTCCTCAAATGCTGCACCACGTGTTTTTTATACAAGGCAATGTATATATATATTTTTTTATATTTGAAGGAGACCTCTTCAAATGTTTAAGTTGCTATTAGCACTACTTGTTTTTTCTGGATAAGAAGGCAAGATAGGTGGAACCTAATATAAAAACCTCTTTTAAAAAAACTATATATTTTTTTAAATTTATTGCCTTTATTAAAGCCTACATTGCAATAGAACATGTCTTAAGTATTATAAAACTATTCTTAGCCAATCTAACATTTAATAGTCTCAGTTATTTTTTTTCTTTATAGTGAGTAAGTACTGGAAATATCTAAGACATAAGCCTAGCTATTAACAGGTTCAAAAATATTTGTCCATTAAAGCCTGGTTTTGTGACACCTGAAGAATTCATTAGAATATACAGAATCCAGTAAAAAAAGATGGGAGTTAATACAGATTTGGAGAAGACTTAAGCCAGGCAAAAGAAGATGTTCATCACTGAGTATCATTTTAGGATGAAGAAGCAGACAGAAGTTCCTTGTTTATAAGAACACTCTTCCAGTCATCTATGTCTGAGAAAGAACACAGTTTTTAATAAATGATTTTCAAGTACTTTGGTTATCCTGTAGGAAACTATTAAAGAGCAAAGATAGTAAATTATAGTATTACCATCCTTCACTGGTCTTCCAGACTGACTTTTAGTTGAGAAAGACTTAACGTTTCCTTCTAGCACAGCTGAGAAGAGAAGCCCTCACGTCAGTCAGGAAACTCAAACATCTGATTCACATCTTAAAGATGGGAAGGACACACAGCTTGCCCTCACAGTTTCAATCATGCTCCATCTGAGTGCTCCCTCAAGTTAGCTGATGCCTGATATAAAGAATAACTATGTTACATGATCTTCAGAGAAATAGCTGTAGTCAGATATGGAACCAGATGCAAAAAACAGGACTGTTATTTTCAGCACCAACCTGAGTTCTTCAGTTTCTATATCCTTGTTTAGAAGATAATTGGAAGTGCCTTGATATTCACAGGTTTCTGTACCAGTCCTGAAAATTGGTTTCAATGAGCTCACACTTTTGAAACTGCCAATAGCAGACAGGAATGAAAAAGATCCAGTTGCAAACAGTCTATTCCTTGAAGATGACATGTTGAGAGACAGCCTAAGAATTGTTATTGTATCACTACAAATGACTGTGTTTATCAAAATTCATATGGAATATATTTTCTCTAAAATTAATGACCAGCAAAAATCCCAGAAAAATACTCACAAGTTCATTGACACTCTATCAAAAAAATGAAATGCATGTTGAATGTCTGTGCCCTCTTGTTGGCTTGAATCAAATAATTATGTGCCAACATTACCCTTGGTTCACAGTCGGTATGCAGAAAACAACTAGCCACATTCAGAATAGCAGAGCAGACTGATGGAGTCCAGCATATGAGATGACAAAACCCTCTGAATTAGAATCAGCAGTCAGTTTTCTAAATGATTGCTGATGACTCTCTTGTATAACACACCACTGTTCCCCAAATAACAGTCAGGGGTGTTATCTTGCTAATATTCCCGAAGCTAGAATCTTACTGCTATGTTGCACAGCAACATGGGGATGGATCCTGAAGTGAAATCTAAAAAGATGCTCTCTCTGTGCCAGTTGGAAGTCTCACCGACTTTAGCATTATTTGAGTTAACCAGGAAAAACAAAACACAGAAGAAGCAGAGATAAATATGAACAATAGCTAACGTGATACGTGGCATGGCACTGCTGATTCCTGTTGCTGTGAATCTTTTGAAAGGTCCTTTTCCTTCCTGATAAACTTGCTGAATGAATATTAGCTTGTTCATTCAAAACAAAACAAAACACATACCTGCATGCTTGTTATGTGTGTACTTATTTCTTAACTCTAGGAATTATCAGTGTATTCCCTTTTAACTAAATAACTCCATGCTCACGCTAGAACTTGCAATCTGGTATTACAGAATCTTTTAAAAAACAATGGCCAAAATAGATATGACCTATTTCTTTAAATCTGTAACATCTCTCATATCTTACCTGCAACTTGCCAATAGAAATATGAACATAAAAGTAAGGCTAGTCTGTAGGCTAGTGGAGCAGCAATACTGGAAATCATGGTACAGTCACCATATACTGGTTTTGATAAAACAAGTAGGAAGTATTTCAGACCCTGAATAGAATTTCTGACTAAAACTGGAGAGGAAGAAATAAGTATCTTCATCAAAATACACAATATCCTGGTGGCTAAGGCTTTGCCTAGGACATAAAATATCAAAGTTCTCATACCAGTTTGAGGCAGTACGATTCACACTGCAGACATGTCTCCCAGAAACCTGTCAGGCTGACAGTATGTGTCTTATGCTCCCATTATTTACTGCAGTTTACTTGCTAGCTCCTGATTCAGTGATGGGAGATCACAGTAATCAGCCAGCAGAGACCCTTACAGGCACCAGGCAGAATAATGAAATCCTGAACAGACATTTTCTTCATTAAAAGCTAACATATCAATTCATTCATGGCAGGTCTCTTTAATTTCTCTTTTTACAACAAACTCTTAAGTGCACTATAATATAAGAATACTCAGCCTAATTAAAAGAAACTAGTTTGGGTCATAGTAACAACCTAGCTTTGGAAGCACAGACCTCAGCTGTTTTACCCTGCCAAAGATATAGAAAAAGGAAAATTTTTTTGTATCCAATAATCTCAACATTTTATATAACAGGAAGCCATTTCCCATCAGGCCCCTGTGTTTATTTAGGCAAGTGTGCTCAAAACTCCCCTCACTTATGGTTAATTATAAATATCTACATTCCTTTACCTTGAAGTGATACTTTCATAGTATTTTTGAAGAGACAATTGTTCACTCAGAGATCTTGTATGACTCAACCACCCCCTACCATCTGTGACAATCCCTTTTTAAGAAAGAAAGCAACTCAGCAAAATTAATCCTCAATACCTAACAGCTGCCTTTTTTTTAAGCTTGGTGCTCAGCAATGCAAGCTTATAGTGACCACCTGGAGGAATCTATTCCTTAGCTAGAAGCCAGACTCTTCATCTGTTGGGTCTTCAAAGCAATGTATTTTAACATAACCCACTTCCACTAGGAAGAGAACTGGCAGCAAGAATTTCCTTGTAGCTTTGGAGACAGAGAAAACTCTTTCACATGGTACTGAAAGCTGGAAGTGGGGAATAACTTTAATAACCAGTTTGCCAGGAGCAGTCAGGGAATACTACATAGGTTCTGAGTACAATTACATTAAACAAAAGTGTATTTTACATAATTAAGTTTGACTTTTCCCTTTGGAGGTTAGAGGAACTAAGGTACTTAGATCAAAATAATTCAGCACTATTGTGGCCTTTCCATAGTTTTTTACTGTATTGCTTAAGAAAAGATTGCATACCTTTTACATCTGGTTACTACACTCAGGAAATGGTAAAAGAAGCTGGACTACACTCCTAAAGGTAATTAGTGGTGATATTAATGTAACAGCTGTCTGTGTCAAGTAGATATCTTTGCTTCTAACGTGTTTTGTTTTTGTTGTTGTTTTTTTTTTAATGTTGCTTTCTAATGTTTGGGGGTTCTTTTTTTTCTTAAAAAGAAAACAAAAAACCCCTTTAATTGCTCAAAATTTTATAATTGGGTTGCTTTCTTGAGCTCCTTGATATCTTATATTGAGCCATGCCCTTAGGTGGCGAAGAACTGAGCAAGTCCACTCAATTAAGTTAAGCTATGCTAACTGACAGCAGCAGAAGGTACGGAGACCCAGAGTTGATCTCTGCCTTTTGCACAACACAAATAATGACTGGCTTCAACATGGTAAAAGATTAAGGCGAGTTAGCTGAGTTTTCAGCTGCTGGTTCTTTGTGGTCTCTCTTGGAATACTGCATGCAAAACACCTAAAACATTTCTAACTTGTAACGGTATTAGCAGTTTTCATGGGTTTTAATACTAAAGACTTAAGTGGAAACCATTATGGTGGCTTTGAACAGTAATAAATTCTGATGAAATATCTCCCACCCCTGCAGACCACCTTAATCTCTTTCAGGCATGTACTGGATAACCTCCAGGAAGATCAGCATGTTGTTGGAGTATTGGAAAAGGGGGAAAAAAACCTGTGGATGGTAGCTGAGAGACAAAATTAACCAACTTTCCTTGAAAATGATCTTTGTATACAAACCAAATAAAAATATCTAAAACACTGGCTTGTCAAAGTACTATGTAAAACAAATTTCCACTTTCTGTGTCAATGTATTAAAAGATTGTGATCAAGAATCACCCCACATTTGCATGGGCAACTTAATGCCATGCTCATTGGAAGAAGGAAATCACTATTTCTTGTAATTGGGGGAAAAAGGAAAACAGCTTCTTTTAGCAGAAAACAGAAGAATCATATGGCTTTTCATTATTTTAATGTTACTAAATAACTACTTTTATTTTAATGCTTTCAAATTATTTCTTCCCACAAAAGCCCCAACTCTCTTTTTTTAAATTAGCACAGTAGCGAAGCTAACTTGCTTCTTGTTGGGAGCTACTTCTCTAGCAGAAACCTCAAACTGAAGATTTATATACAGAAGTTCTTTAAATTAGAATCTTCTTTCTTGCATATAGTGGAGAGATCCTGTAGTAACTTAAAAAATCTGCAGAGCCAGCAACTAGACTGATAGAAATTGCTCTTGAACTTCCTACTGTTCATGTTGTCACTTTTGCTTCTCATGAATAAACACCTCAATAAATCAGAAGATAGGATGATGAAGCTCAATATTAAAATTATATGCATTCTAGTAATGAAGTCAAGTCAGGCTTTTGCACATCATGACCAAAGAATACCAGCAGTGCTATAAGGCAGTCAGTGCCATAAGGCAACATGCAGTATGATCAATGGCAGTATTCAATTTCATTATCTACACAGTACATACTGTTTGAAAAGATATTCACACCACAATGCATACCTTTTAGAAAGATAGTCACAAGATATTGGGCAATAATGATTGGATAATATCATAATGTCCATATTCTACCATCCCGAAACTCTGTGATACTTAGTTCATAAGCTTTCTATGGAATGCTTGCAGGTGAAGTAAGTTGGTCTTTATCAGTCGAAATTTAGTTTGCTTATTTAGTCTAGTACAAAACATACGAAGTCAAAGAAGTTCCCCCCAACAGATAAAGATGTCATGCTGGCAATTACTGGCTGAATTGTAAAAACATTTTTCAAATTACTGTCTTACAGAAATTCCACAACTTATTTACAAATACAAATAATAGCAGATGTGTTTTTCTGATATTTAGTACACCATGTAAGGCTATTGTAGATCTCCATTACTGAAAACTAACAAGTTAGTTTAGATAAAAGAAAAATGCTAAACCCTAGCATTACCTGGTCTGGGACTTTAAAATATGTATAATGCCAATTATTCTAATGCCACAGAGCTGAGTGAAAACCAGGGTTTTTTCCCAACCTTTCAAAGAGTTTGGTTAGCTGAAATGAACAAGCAAAAAAATCACACTTCTCCACACTTTCTGATCTCAGTTGGAAGTGGAAGTATCAAATATCTGCAAGAGAGACTATCTCAGTGATATTTCTGACATGTCTGAAGCCAGAATACTCATGAAACACCCTGATGCAAGAATTCCAGAGCAAAAGGTTAGGAGTTCATATAAGCAAAGGTTTTTTTTCCCCTCCAACTTTGGAATTTTCTCCTCTGTAATTAAGAGTAGTATAGCCATAATAATAAAAAAGCAGCTAAAAGTGGCAAGTGAATGCAATGAGAGTGACTTAATTTGCTGCGAATCACCAATGTTCTATAGCAAATATATACATAATATCAGTAATTGCCATGTAACATCATGGATTCTTCTCAAAACTCTTTCCAACTTCAGTTATTTAATATATATGGAGTGTTCTGGTTAGCAATCTAACTTCTTTGTTGAATTAATTTGAGGAACTATGTAATTTAACCACAGTAAGTGCCTACAACTTGAAATGCATTATTGTATTGATAGAAAGAGAGGAAATGGCTCAAGTGTCGCCAGGAGAGGTTTAGATTAGATATTAGGAAAAAGTTCTTCACCAAAAGAGTAGTCAAGTATTGGAACAGGCTGCCCAGGTGGTCACCTTCCCTGGTGGTATTTAGAAGACAGGTAGACGAGGTGCTCAGGGACATGGTTTAGAGGAGGAATTGGTAGCGTTAGGTTTATGGTTGGACTTGGTGATCTTAAAGGTCTTTTCCAACCACTACAATTCTGTCATTCTGTATGTTTCCCATCATTGATTGCTCACATTTACATTTAAAAATACAAAAACATGGGAAATGTCATACTAGGTCAGACCCCTGGTCCATCTTAGCCTGGGATCCTGAACAGTGGCAACAGGAGATGCTAACTAGAGAGAATACACAAGCCTGGTCTTTATCTGGGGTCATTCCCCTGTTCTCCAACAATCAAATTCTCCAAATTAGGGATGTTAAAGCATACCTCCCTGTCTTTTTTGTTTAGTGTCTGTTTATGGACCAGATGTTCATGGATTTATTTAAACCCTTTTGAACACACAGATACTGTCTCCACAGTCTTTTGTGGCAACACATTCCAAAATTAGCTATCTGCCTTGTAAGAAGGGATTATCTGTTTTAAATGCATCTCCCATTAGTTTCAACAAGTGCCTTCTAATTCTAACATTGCCATGTTAGCAGCTAATTAACATTTTGTATTTACCTTATCTACCACCTTCATGTCTTTGTAAAACTTGATGATAATCCTTTCCAGCCTTCTCTGTTTCAAACTGAGCAGTCCTAGCTGTTTCAGTTGCTCTTCATAAGGAAGATGTTCGGTCCCCATTATCATTTAAGCTACCCTCCTACAAACCTTTACCTCCACTATCTCCTCTTGAAACACAGAAATCAGAAGTACACACAGTCCTCAGCGTGTGGGCACATCAGGGTTTTACATAATTCAGCTCTCTGTCCTGTTCTCAGTACCCTTCCTGATAATGTCAGCAATTTATTTGCTTTTTTGGCTACTGCTGCACACTGAGATGGTGATTTCAGAGAACTTTCAATTATGACTACGGAGACTCTTTCTTTAGTTGCAACTGCCAGTTCTGATACTGCTTCATGTAAGCATTATTGAATGATCTTTAATTTACCACATTGCATTTTAAATTATACGTTTACTCAGGTCTCAGAATTCCTGAGACTAGTATCCATGAACACACACATCTATAAGAAAGCCTATTGTGTTCTTTCTTTCTCAGTGTCGTACATTTCAAGAATGACCTCTGCAGAAACTTGCAAATACCAATGCTGCAAAGCACACATTTTTATAATGAACTTTTTTTTCCTTACATTACTTCTTGTGGCCCGCCATAGCTCCTAAGAAATAATAACCAAAGAGAAACAACTGCAACCATAATCACTATTTTTCTCCTATCAAGACAGTAGCAGCTTCCCTTAAGATGGCTGCTCTACATATGTTAGCTCAGGAAGAGCAAACTAAGCCATGTGTCAGAGGACATAATTTTCTGTTGCACTCAAGAGAACTTGCTACAAATCATGTTAGACTACTACACTCTAGGCCAAACAAATTGTGTCAAGGGTGTAATTTCATGCTATGTGTATTGACATTCATGGGTTCAATTGAGACTCTTAATGTTATTTGACTAGTTTTCCTGTGGCTGACTTTTTCTGTGGTTGATTTTTATGGACAGCACATTTCCCCTCCAGTTTTGGCCCTGGCAGAAACTTGGTTGACTAAAACCACACAGAATTCCAAAATCGGTAGCCCAACTACCCACATAAAAGTGGCAGGAATTATCATACTGGTGGTTCTGTCCATACATCAAAGACAGACCTTCTACACTTTATCATTCCTAACAGTAAATTTAAACCTATTATATCTTCAGTAGCTTTAAGTCAGCGCTTGCAAAGCACTTATTGTTTACAGTCCTTCTAGTATTTCTTTTAAATTTCAGGACCTCCTGGAGTCTTCATTAGCCTTCCAGATATCTGATTCACTCATGTGTTCTTCTGGATGAATTTCAGACACCTCTGCACATTAGATGCAGTGGATATATATTTAAATTATTCTACTGAAAACTAGTTCTTTTGTTACTATCCATAAAATAGGATTTCCAAACAAATATAATTACATCATAGTCACTTTTAGAGATAAGATCGTTCCTTTCTAATGTGCTCCTAAGTTACTATTTATCTGCTGATTCTTTATGGTTTTGTCCACACAATAAGCTAAAGCAAAGGACCCTTTTCTAATAAGGACAGACAGAATATTGAGTAAACTTCACCCTACAAAATGGTTTAAGCCTTTATTTGAAGTCTCTCTGTTTGTCATGCCTTAAGACCTTGTACAGAACTCTAGTGCAGTCCTAGACCTTAATGCACCCAGATGGATGCATAAGGAAAAACTTAAAAACACAAACCATTCTTCAACTTCAATACCTAATGATAAGCACAACTGATTGTGAGTTGCTGCCTTCAGTTGTCTTAACTTCTGCCACCACCTTCTGTCTAATGAGACACTGATAATATTTTGAAGGGATTTTTCTTTTGCTTGCTGGAGGAGGCATCCCTATTTTCAGTTGTAACTGGACACACTTCAAGCTGGTAGAAAGTTTAGGTTGAATTTGAATGTTTGGAATGGGTGGAAGATGCTTCCTAAAACCTGTGTGTCCTGCTGATAAAGGTTCATTTTAAGTAATGAACTTAAAAAATCATTTAAGTAACTTTGCTGCAGTTCCTGCAGTAACTTAAAAGAGCCCAGGAGCTCAGCAGG
>NW_010336448.1:9914-36887 GCF_000700745.2 Antrostomus carolinensis
TGCTGTGGCAGATATTATACTGTTTCTTACCACCAACATAAGACCACCAGAGCAGTACAACAGACCCAAACAGAAGGGACAGAGCAAAATAAAATAAAGAAACAATTCTGAATCAATGCAAACATTTGAAAAAGGCTTGGTATTAGTCTGTAAACATTTTAAAACAACAGACTGGGTTGGTTTGTTTTTCTAAATCGGTTCCCCCTTTCCTAATTCACTTAATGTCTTTGGAGGGTTACCTCTGCAAAAGTGTTTTGTACATCAGCCATACTGTGCATGTGATATGGCAGGGCTCTGAGCACACTAATAAGCCTTAATGGCCCTGACCAGTCTCTTCTGGGCCTGTACTCACACACCCTGCCCATTTTTCATTCAGAAGAACAGAAAACGGTATCTGGAACCAGCAAAAATCTCTTCTTCTCTCTATTCACCTTCAGCAAGAGGTGAGGTGATTTAATAATAAAATCTTCCCATATGCATCATCAAACTTTAAAAAAATCCATTAATTAGTTTCTACAAACCACTGTGATAGCTCTGCCTTCATTACAGATTAATTTAGATTTATTCTGAAGGGTTAAGGATAAGTTACGTAAAACTACCAAGAGAAATGGTGGTAATAATAAGCATAGCCCACAGTCCTCCTCAGCCTTTAAGACAAACAAAATAAAGTAAATTAAAAGCCAGCTTATATTTAATCACAAATGTCAGATATGTAAGTCATTAGGAAAAAAGTTGTAGGGGCCAGGTTCAAAAAACCCAACCAACCAAAAAAAAAAAAAAAAAAAAGAGGGTATTTTTTATGTTGGGAGTAGTAATTCTATACAACTCCTTGCCAAAGGATGTGAATGCATTTAACTTCCAAGACCTTTTCATGGACTTAAAGGAAGAATGGATAAGTCCTTGAGAGAAAGATCTGTTACAGGTAACTAAACAGACAAGTCACATCAGGGTCACAAAACTCCATGAGCTAAAAATTATTGGTGGATGAAAAACTATTAGAGAGATCACATATATTTCTACTGTTCCTGGTCCTACTCTTCCCTAGTCATTATCTTATGGCTGACAAAAACAAACTACTATTGAAATAATTCCTTGTGTTGAAAGCAGAATACTAGACCAGATGGACCCTTTGCTCTGAACTGATTAAACTATTCTTAGTACTTACTGAGTAAAAGTAGGGAACGAAATGGTAAGATACTTTCCCTCTCATTTCAGGTTTTCTTATATCAGTTCTTCCTCCAAGAAACTCAAAGATACAGGCAGAGATGCTAGTGCTTCCACGTTTGGAGTTTTTACATTGTTTTTTTGGTATGCTAAATGTAAGCCCATCTACTTAAGCAATCTTTGATAGAAAAACACAGTTGTATTCCTTTAGGACCACCTGTTTTAAACACAGCTCCTCGTGGATGGCCACACTCTAACCTAAGCACAACATCCGGCCCAGTTTTATACTCCATATGGGAGCAGAAGTGGTCCCTCCTGTGGCCCCTTTGCAGGACAGGTAGGCCACAGCCAGCTGCTTCTATTTGTTCTGTCATTTCATGGCTTCCTTGAGACAGAGAGAGGAGTGGAGCCCGGCACAAAGCAGAAATAATGGAGTGTTTTGTGCCAAAAGGAAATGTGGGATAAGAACTATAATAAGACTGAAAGGGTAAGCAAAGAGTTTGCGGCTTAAAGCAGTGCAATGTGTCAGCGAGAGAGAACAGCAGCCTTGCTGGCACCATTGCAGACCAGAGCCTTAATCTGTAAATCACTGTGCAGCCAACATGTCAAAAAAGTTTGGCCACCCTTGGTGTACAGGCATCAGGCAACAAAATAACCTACTGTGCTAACCTCCAGTGGATAACCCGTGCAAGCATGCAAAACACCCAGCGGTCCAAGAAAGAAGGAAAGTAAAATTGCCAAAGTCCAATTACTTATAATCAAGAGGCCGCAAGTGATGAGAGGCTGTCCTATAATCTTAAAGGAGAAAAAAAAGTCTCAAGAACAGTAGTCTGTAAATTTCCTCATCTCCATTTGGGAAAGCACTCTAGAATTTTTGGCACTATGATGAGAAGTCAGTAGTAATTTAACTGAAATGTCAAATGTTCCTGCCAAGTGTTGGTAGCTATTTCAAGGTATAAATCCAGGTTGCCCTGAAAGCCTGAACTGCTACCTTCTTCCACTCCATCACCATTAGTATTTTACAGGAATCATTTAGTCACGCTAGAGAGCTTTGGATTTTTAAATAAAACTAGAGACCTACAAATTTTAAAAGTTTTTTCCTCCCCTCCTTTAGCCAGGCCAAGTTATGTTCTCTGAATCATCACATCTGGAAGCACAACACAAGGTGGGGTGCAATTTCCTATGAGGACTAGTGAGTTGCCATGGTGAAGAACGCAGCATGCTCACTAGGGCAAATGCCCTAAATAATCACACTGAGAGTTAAATACTACACAGAAACAGTCAAGATTTCTTTTTCTCTCCTTTCCTTTCTCCTCACCTCCCATAAATTTTCTAATTCAGAATATCCATGCACTTAAACAACAACTGCTCATGGAATGTATCGAGCTTTCATTGGGAAATTCAGACAGAAATTTCCAGTCAAATCTATGGTCAGAAACTTTGAATTTGCACATATCCTGGAGGCTACGGCACTAAGACAGGATGTGGGGCACATAGATTTAAATTTCTGCTTTATTTAATTTGAAGCAAGAACATGACTTAGATTTCCCAGAAGAATATCCTAACTACTGGGACACTGAATCAGTCCTTCTTGACAAAATTACTTCATTTTTTAATGAAAAAGCAAATACTTATTAGGACACAGAAAAAAAGAAACAAACTCTCTGGTCTAGTAGTGTGGGAGCTCTCTTTGGTTGAAAGAACTCCAAACTGATGCTCATGTTTTCATCAAGAAAATGACTCAAACTTGAGTGCCTATCATGTCAGAGGCCTACCAAATAACTGGTTTGGTATGGATCACTCTCCTGGGTTCATTCACAATATATACTGAGAGCTCTTCTTTCTGTTATGTATTATGAAAAACTTCCCAAATCTTTGAAATTATTAATAGCAATGTTTTGGGATTATTTTGATACTGTATTGCTGAACCTGTCTACCAGCAAAAGCCATAGTAATTCCTATGCCTACTAAGGAAAACAATCTTTGCAAATGGTTCATAAGGAAGGAAACAAAAAAACAAAGTTGGGAAATAGTGACACAAAATGGCAAACAATTTCCCACTAGCCTCTCATGGGAGATCTTTATGAAACTTTATTTTAGTTTTGACAGTCTCATTCTCTGATATATACTTGCTAATCTTTATTAATCTATCTCTACTAACCTCAAGAGACAATGATTTCAAGGAATCTAGAAAGACATTTTTGGAAATAATAATAATAAAATGTGATTTCCAAACAAAAAATTTACATCTCCTATGAGGACTTCCAGAGCTGTAATTTTTGTTGCCAGATATGCATTGATTTCATTTGTGCCATTTACAGAAGTAAGTGCAAACCTTCAAGACCTTCAAGAGTAAGGCTAGAAAAACTAAACCTTAATCACTGAGATCACAGTAGTGCTGATTTGTTTTCTGTTCTTAAAGCAACCACTTTCCTGCTTAAGAAATTCTTTACAAAAGGATAGCACTTATTCTTTGAGAGTCTATTTTCTGGGTATTTAGAAGTAAATCTTTTAATTGGCTGATAAAGTAAAAGTTCTAAAATTTGACCTTTTACGAAATAAAGTATCCTTATAGCCTGAGATCAAATAATAGGAAGAAAGCCACATTAGCTGCTCCATTTTAAAAAACTTCAATGTAAATGCATATGTGTAGCTAAAAGAATTTGAGCATCACCAATCTGCAAATTTGTCCCTGTTAAAGGTTTTTATTATGTTCCTTCCCAGGGGTGACCTCTGTTTTTCCTATTAGCAGATGACTGCCTCATGAAACAGCAAGGACAAATACAGTTCCACTTTTCACAGCAGTTCAGGAAAAGGTAAACACCATTACACTGGCATAACAGGGCCTCCCGTGCTAATTTGTAAATGAGATCAGAATCTAAGACACTCACTAAAAACCTGATGGTCTAGTAGCAATATTTTAATAGGTAGATTTTAGGCTTTCTAAAATGTATGCATCATCAAGGTCACAGTAAGCACACACCTCACAGTGCTAGCTTCCCAATAAATACTTTTAGAATTCTTTCTTCTTTAAAAAAATTTGAAGAGTTCTTCTATTCAAAGCTGGCACATACAAATAATACTGAGTTAATGTAATTGCAATAGAACAGACTTTTTTTCCATGCCAGCTGCCAAACATTTATTAAGTCAGGTTCATACTGACATAAAAACTATTTTAAAAAATATAAAAGATATAATGTTCTTTAAAAATTTTGTAACACCCCAACATTTTGGCTAGCATGCAAGTAGCCATAAATGAGTCAGATCTTGTTTGCCTGCTTAGGAGATATAATTTTAACTTAATGGAAAACTGTAGTAGAAATTCCATGAGGATATGTGATTTTGCTTAATTTCAATATAAGAAAGGGATATCCCAAATTAAGGAGCTGAGGTTTCAAATCACTTAATAACTAGTGTTTTCATAAAAACTGAAATTTCCTTAGGGTCTTCTCACTGAGAAATCTAATTCATTATTGTTAAGCACAGAACGAAAAATGTATTCTTGGTGCTTCATTTTTTCTGTCAAATTTGGAACAAAGATGTTGAACTATTCAAATTTCCTCTGGTACAAATATCCTCTTTCTTGGTCACCTCTAAATGAATCTAAAATTAAAACACTGCCAGGCAAAAACTACCACTGACAATTATTTATCTGGGCTCAGTTTGAACCATAAATCTTAAGCTAGACAGCTACCAACATGAGGTACCAATTCTCCAAAACTTCTCTTTGAATATTGTTAAAGAGAACTATGAAGAAAAAAAGGAAATTGTTTTGTCTCCAAAGTTTATGACTGAGTCTAAATAAAGTCATTAAAGGGTCTTCTTGGCTAGTGTTCTATTTCTTTTAGTAGCTGTGTCAGAATTCAGGCTCATACTTACTGGATTGAACCAACAGTTTTCCTATCACCAGGCTTTATTAGTTTATAGTATCATCTACATCTACATGGAGCAGGGCTCCATTTGGGTTTACCACCCATCTCTAACAACTTTGTGCCTGTATATGTCTACCATTTCCTGAAGGACTATAATGATATTAATGAAAGGGACTCTGCTACATCATAATAAAGGCAGTAGTAGACTCCTGGGGCCTTGTGTGGACAATATGATTGGGTATATAAAAGATTGCTGGGTGCTTGATCTTGTTGATCTTTGGAAAATAAGGCAAGGCAGCTAACGATACCAATTTGGTGTTGGTTATTTCCACACTGCTGCTAAGAGCAGAGTTTGGACTAGCTCCCCATCAGTGTGTATGTTTCTCTCCATTTTAAAGTGAGCCAGAGTATGATCCAAAATGAAAACATGGTGGACATTTGCACTTCAGACTAAATGATAGATATATCTTCCCTCCACAGGGTCTTAAGCCTCCTTATCCACAAACATAAAATTCATGTGTCTTCCAACATTTTCTGTGTGTGGTTTTTTGTTGTTGTTTTTTTTTTTTTTTTTTAAATCAACTTTCAGGTTAAAACTTTCTCTTGAATACTTACTGCTTGAAAAGGCAAAAATCACATGCCATATTATATAAAGGCTATTGACTGCATGGCAGATAGTATGAGCTTAAAACAAGCTAGTGTGAGAACAGAGCACTCCAAAAATGGCAGTAAAGGAATCAATGCAGGTTAATTTAGATGTAACTGCAAGTATAGCTTCATATTCAAGTTTGTCAAACATTCTATTCAGAAGAGCCATGTGAACTTCCACAGTGTAAGAAGCTGTTCTTAGCACATAAGTATTATAAAATACACAATCTTTGAAAATAAAGTTTTGATTAAAATTAACATCTTGCTGGCTCTCAGGTCAGCTAGCTGACTGAAAAAATGGTATCTTTTGGGGCTACATTAGTTGTACAGAAGCTTAGCTAGGAGTCTGCAACTAATTTCTATCCTGTTTTAATAATGGTTTAACAAAAGAAGTGCTTCGTTCCCACACTGCTTCTACATCCAGTGAATATAGTCCAAACATTTCCCTCCCTGGGCCCTGTCTTTTTTGCAAACACACAGCAGTGGCTACAAAGCATAAATCAAAGTGCAAGTTCTCTTCTCAGCTTGGCTGCTCAATGTGTTTTTTCTTTGCTAGACATGCCACTCTTGTCCTCCGTCCCCTTATTTAGGGTTTCTCCTATCTATCTACCTTGTCAAGATAGAAACACAGTTGCTCTTTTATACTCCTGTATTAAAACAGTAGGTCCAGTTGGTCTAATGTCAGCATGAGTTAGAAAAACCACCTTCATCTCTGGGTAGGGTCCTAAGAATACTTAGTATTCCTCAAATAATAATCTCTTTGTATTATTAAGCCAGTTTGATTGATTGCCCAGTGTTGATACTCAGTATTTTATGCTATATTGTGTGGCCTGTCACAAAATCTGTTACTTGTCAACAAGTAGGCCACCAGCAGCATGCCAAATGTTGTGGAATGACAAACGTAATTACAAATGGTATTCTGAAATGCATCTCACAGTTCCAATGTGGAGCAGGATTACTAGTTTATTCAGTATTCTTAGAAAAGTCTAGCAATAGAAACGCAGGGAAGGAACCTGGGAACATCTGAGTTCAACTCAGAATGCGAAAGGGAAGCCCATTACAGTTTATAATACTTACAATCACATTCTGAGATAATTCAAGAATCAGCCAGCACACGTGTGGTAAGGCATTTAACATAAAAGCACTGCATAGCTCTCCATTAACATGTGAATATACTGAAATTCTGTGGAGGAAACAGTAGAGAGCAAGGGGAAAGGACTAAAAGTATATGAATAGTGGATGGAAAGCACATTGCTTTCAATTACGAGAAAGATGAAGCACATTACAGAAGCAAATTATGTGGGCAGACGAAGACATGATGAAGGAAAAGGAACATCAAGAGCACAAAAGGAGGGGCAATAAGAGGTCATAAAACTAAGCAAGTCAGATGCAGCGGTTCAAGCTATTGGGGAAACCCAGAGGAGTAACTGGAATGTGCTTAATATATTCCATGTGAATATATGTCTGCCAGCTCCCTTTCACCATCCTCTGTTCCCACAACCCACCACACTTCTCCTGTGGAAGAACCTGCTTTGAAAGGCCTCAGATGGAGGTCTTCCCACACACCCTATGTGGGTTTTCCCACATACCCTATGCATAACTCACTTCACATATCTTGGGCCTCTTTACAGAAACTGGGATGAAGAAACAAAAATCTTTATTAAAAAAGAGGGAAAGTTGAACATATGTTTCAGTGAAGTCCACTAACTCCTGTAAACAAGTACTGCATGTACTATTCCAAAACTATTGTCCTATGAAAACCCTTAAATTAGAAATATCTGGAACGCAACAGTAACAAGATCTGTTCCCTCTGGTCCATATAATCCTTCCTAGTTTACACCACCCACTCAATTTAATGTTGCTCTGTCATAAAATTGGCAAAAGCACATGCAGAGGTCAAGATAATATATTGCTAGAAGATCGTTTGAATCACATTTCTTTCCCAAGAGCCTAATTTCCTAATAAATCTCCTAGTGATCTGTGGTTTTGACTCTTGCTTGTAGTTCTATGAATACTAATAAGAAATTGTCAAGTGCACAGTGAAAACTGTGTGGGCAACAACAAGTGATAATAGATCTAATGGCAACCAGTAAGGAGCTGGAGCACTCTCTTCATTCCTAGGTTTTCCTCATTTTCAAGGTTTTAGAAGTATAAATATTTTCAGTGTGTACATTGCTTTTGGTTGTTGGTAGGGGACCATCAAAAAACTTCTGTTTTTTTCTGATCACCACCAATCACTGTTGCTCTTGATGTTCTGCTGGCTGAGAGATGTGGTCCCAAAAGGGAAGTGCACAGTGTTGTTGGGGTGGTCAGCTAGAGACATGATGACAGGTGCTCCCAGAACAGCAGAACTAATTTCATTGACTCTAGGTATCATGAACCTCTTTTTTATTCTTTTTGAGTTGTCTCATTAAATTTAATTTATTTGTGACAATTACCGCTCAACATCTTGGTGGCAGTGATTATTACTTCATATGGAGGAAAATAACCTGTATGTCGACAACATCTGCCATCAATAATGAAGAAATAAGTTGTCATGATATGCCACGGCTTTTCAACTACGTGACCTGCGACAGCATCCAGCCAGCACAAAATCAACACTTAAGAGGTACACTGGTATAACTAGACAGGAAAAGGACGAGATCGACATGGTGTTGCTTGAAAGCAAAACCAACCCATCAATCTCTTGCCAATGGATAATTTAACCCCTTGTCTCCAGCCAATTTTATGAGGCACAATTGTGCTCAATCTAATGATATTTTTTAGCCTGCACAGAAACAGTGCCATATGTAACCCCTTATTTCCTGTAAAGAATACCTTAGTGATATGTAATTTCATTTTCATGGCTCTCTCAATCACAGCTAACTTGCCTTCTTTCATAGATGCTATTTTTGAACAGATCCCTCTTCAAAATTACGCAAACGGAATTCAGAGTTCTTGCCCAAACCAGTCATTACTGCAGATTTCTTTGAGTGCTAAAGACTGAATTCAGTGATGGTGTGAAATGGTGAGAGAGATGGTGTGGGACATAGATCCAGACACCTCCTTTTTTCCCCCAGTAGTTTGATAATAGAAGTCAAGACTACATAATATTTTTGTCAAAACTTAAGAAACACTACCAATTACACAACTAGATTTAGAGTACACAATTGAAAGAAATCACCATATTCCTAAGAAAAAGTAAGGAAGACTGTCATTTGAACCGTTTTCCTGTTATATCACAGGTCTTGCATCAAAAACCTGCTGGAATTAGTTGCAATGAACTGAACAAGCATATAAAGAAGGGCATAGGGTCTGGTCTTGCTCCTTATCATAGCCAGCATGTCACCGATTTTAAATTGTTATGTCAGTTCTATTTTTTGCATCATAGAAAATAATCTCTCCAAATAAGCGTAACTGAGATGCAAAATAGTATCTTGCACTTGAAGAAGTATAAGAACATGGCCAATAAAAAGAGAATTCCTCATATCAATATTTTTCATTGTAAAATTATTTGCAATACATTGCAATTCTGCACAGACAATAGTGAGATGACGCTTCAGTCATCTCTAGAGGTGAATAGGCTGTTTCACAGTATCACAGTACAAATACTTCAAAACCAGACCAAATCTAAGTTGTCCAAATTCCAAATCTAAATAGATCAGCATTACCTCAGGAGCCTGTTCTGCTAAGCAAGTAAATATAGGCTTGATTTTAGTGACATCAGGGGAGCTACTCCCATCCTCAAGTACATGCCTTATTAAATGGCCTTGGGCAGTGCTGAAAAGAGAGTCTTGGGTATTTCTCCAGAAAGAATTAAAGCTGTGTCCTTTGATACCTTTGGTTGAAATACAACTATTTGACAGAGTCACAGGAACAGCAGACCATATACTGCAAAGAAGAGGAGGTACTCCTCAAGGTCTTCAATCTTTTATTACTTTTCAGCATTAAAATCCATATAGTCCAGTACCTGATGGATGAAACACTAAAAATAAAAGTATTATGGTATTTATAAGTCATGAGTTTCTTTTCTATTTCATTTTCTAAAACATGCATCCCTGTCTTAGATTTGATTGTAAATATTTCAGGTAAAGAATAAGTCTAGTACTTTGAGAAAAATTAGCGTCCTACACAAAGAAGCAGAAGTGCATGCTATAATTCTTTAAAATAATAATCTGAAATCTTACTATTCTACTAAGTATTCAGTGATATCAAATGCACATTTCTTACTGTGAATTTTGCTAAAGTCAGGAATTAAAAAAAACAAACTGAAAAGTACTTCAACCTTTAGTTAAAAGTAAATAATTATTGATGAAACAGTAAAGTCTAAGTCCTATTGAAACAAGCAAAACTTCCATTAAACTCAATAGTAGAGTAGAAATTAGATGAGTAAGCTTTACTAACACCTTAAAAATTAATATTTTAAAATACATTTTCCCAGACAAACACTATAGGGTAGTGCAGTGATCCAGGAGCTTCTGATTTCTGAGAGTATTTTTGCTTTATCTGTCAATTGGCCTGGGTATAGAATTGCCACAATGCTATACTGCTGCTCTGTAAATGTTTTATAGCCTTTTTCAAGGAACTGTTTTATAGCAACACAAACCTTAGAGCTGACAATTAGTAAAGCCCTTTAGACGGTATCTTACACCATGCCTGTCATATCCTACTGTCTCTTTTTTCCCCAAAACAATTACTTTTCATATACATACTGCACATTTAAATGGTTTTTGGAGCATGACCAAGAAATTAATAAATCTGAACACCATCTGGGAAAATTCCAGAACCAAAATCTTTCAAACTGCTAACAGTTTCTCCTTCATGAAAGGTTAGATCCTGCTCTTTTTTCAGCTTTGAGACTTGCTTGATGAAAAACAAACGGACACTGAAATACTTATAACTCATATGCTCCTGTTATTTGGAGAAACTCAGCAAAGGATAAGAGGTGCTGGAACAGCAAACATGGCCTTTATAAATTGAAACCAGTATATTTCTTCTTTGAAACCCAGTGGTGTATTGCTTGCTTTTTTCTTAAAAAGATGTATGGGCATTAGTTTTAGTGAAATCATGCCCCAGTGCAAAGTAAAATTGTATTATCCAGACACATTATCCAGACACATAATCCACATGATGGCTGTAGAATGGCATTCCCCTTTTCTCCTTTACACCTAAAATCAGTGGTGGATCTTCAGGCAAAGGAAAAGATGATCACTGGATTCAGTAGCTATGATTTAGAGAAGACAGTATAACTTTGTTCCATACCTGTCTTCTGAGATGGAAAAACAGGCATGAAATGAGAAACAAACTGAAGACTAATAGGATGACTATGTCTTCCCGCAGGATGAAAAAATAGTACAAAGGCTAGAAAAGGTGCATAGCCACATGGGCAAAGACTGCAGAACAAGAATATGAAAATGGAAATTCGAAAAAAGAGTACCTTTATTTTCCTAAGAAACTTTAAAAAACATTGTTTGGACAAACAGTCATTCTTCAACTAAGTCTGGTTATGAAAAATTAAATTACAATCCTGATTCAGCAAAATTGTTAACTTTGAACATGTGTGCAAATTACTCAGCAACTTTTACTAAATATGTGATTAACTTAATACAAGAACATTAGAATTAAGCCTCATGCAAGTTAAGGGGCGACACTATGATTCTCAGCAAAGGCTAACTGATGAAATTGGCAATATATCAATATGCAGAAATAAAAACAAAAAACCCACCACTGATTATGTCACAGATGGAAAATTTTGCCAAGCAATGACACCTTAATTAGTACCACTGTCAGATGCAAAAGGTCATCTATTTTCAACTGCAATAGCAGCATTGTACAAATTATGGTTGGCAGACTGGTATCTCCTCAATCAAAATAAAACATAAAGTGATCCTTAGTGGACCAACTGCAGCTGTCCAATCATAATAAACAAAATTCCTTAGTTGATTTCTTTTCTCGATCTATGTTTTCTTCACCTTTTCCAAAAATTAAATGGATAGAACAGAGGTGAAGGAAAAGACATTTTAGGCTGATTTGTGTATGTGTTGGATTATCTGAGATACACAGATAAATCTGGGCATTAGCCTGGAAATTGAGCAGTGTCAATTTCAAAATAAATAATGTTAGTAGTATTTTCAGGATCAGCATTTTTTTTCATGTTCATTGCCAAAGCATTTAGAGTACTCTGTTGTACTCATATATAATATGGGTAGTGAAAAGAGTTACCTCTACACATCTTTTGTTTTTAGATAATCTATTGCACATTGCTTCAGAGTGCTAAATGTAAAAATTAACATCATTAACCTCAATTCTGCTATAACGCAAAAGAGCAGATTAAGCAAGGCACTTAAAATAATAGAATTAGTAATGAAATACTAAGTTTGAAATGTTTACATTAGGAAATGTTCTAGAAAGAGCAAATAAAGTGTGTGTTTTTTCCAAACCAAATCTGCTTGGGCTAAAATCTGAAGGCCTTAGTAACACGGTAGCAATTTAATCCACACGTCCCATAAATTTACCTGAAGAAAATACAACCCAACCATGACATATCATCAGCAGGCTTAAGTTTAAACACAGTAACAATATCATCGTTTCTCACTGGAAGGATCATTGCATGCTAAAGTTATGGATAGATGAAAAAGCTTTGAAGGAGGTGTATGCAATCCCACTTTGTTTTATCATGAAACAAATTATGGCTGTGCACAGATAGTTCCTGTGTCACAGACCAATATGAGAAATTTTCAAGTAATTTCACGTGACCCTCATTCTTCAAACTGCTCTTTCAGTTATTACATGTCTTTGCCTAATTTTACTCCTGGGTGATTTGTGTAAATATAAGGAAAACACCTAAGCTATTACACAATGTGAGGTATCAGACTCACAGACAATATTTATTAAATACCACATATACATTCAGTACCGAGTGTACAACAGAAGACAAAAAATCCTGCCTCTAAGGTCTCAGATCAGCAGAACATGATCCAGTCTACTGTAATCCAGTAAGTGATAACAATAAACCTTTGATAGCCATTAAAATGTGTTACTACATTATGAATGGCATTCATCTCATCCAATGCTACTAACTGCATCTAGACTAAATTTATAAGCTAAATGCCATTTCTAGTAGATTCAGAGAGGCAGGCACTTACACAGGATGATTTATCCTACCTCAATTTGAGATCTTAGATAAGACTATGATTAAACTTAAAACATAGGCAAAATTTTGCTTCAATCCACAAAGTCTGACCCAAACTCAAGCAGAATGAGATCAGTGTAACTGAGTAGAAAGAATGCCTATGGAATATTTGCTTATTTTAAGAGTTTTTAAGTTACTCTGTACCTTATTTCAAGACAGTTTCCATTCCGAGTTTGTTATTGTGGATGCCCTTTGGAGTGATTTAATAAACTTCTACCTATTATTCACAGCTAAGAAGTAATAATCAAATTAATTTCATAGCAGATCTCCTTTTAAACCTCCCAGGCAGATGAAAGTTTTATTGCAGACCACAGTTAAATCCCCCTTCTCAGAAACTACCGGGTTTTATGCTCTTTGACCTTTTCCTCAGCATCATCTTCCCAGTAGTCTCATCTAGCATCCTTAATAGATGAGACTCGAGTGTTTTTGAAGTCCTTTCCTGCAGCCTCCACTACAGATCAGTAAAATTTCCCTGTGGGAATCAACTCTCTATTCTGTCATTCCTCAACCAAATGCTGGCAGTTAAGACAAATATTCATTCCATGGTGATTCCTAGCAACCAGCTGGGCCTTTATGGAAGCTTTTGATGACAAATACCAACCACAAGTTTCATTTTCCACAATCCTATATATAAAAATATGATTAACTCACCACTTTACCTAATAGTTTTCTCACCTTTCTTTCTAATGTACATTTGTTCAATTGCCAGATGCTCAGCAATGTGTTGGCGAAGTAGCTGCACGTCAGTAAGGTTTGATAAAGATTACCCAGAACTCAGAAAAGAAGTATGATACAGCGAAAAGAACCTAAAATCATGATTCAGCAGACTTAGATACTAATACTAGCTCTATACCTGATTTGCTAAATGGCCCTTGTTTCTTGGCTCCCTCTTCCACGATTTGTCTAGAGCATAACTTCTGTACCATACCTTAATCAGAGAACACTGATTTAATGGGCTTTCCAACTTCTCTGCTGTTTCCAAGATTGTATCCAAAGTAGCATCGTGTAAACAGGTCACAAATGAGTGGTACAAGCTACAAAATGAGGCAGTAATCATTGGAAGACATTGGCACTGTCACAATCAATCTATTGCCAAAAGCCATGACATTTTTCAAGGGAAGCTGCTAGAGAAAGAATCATCAGGTTAAGGTAATTCCATAGGACTGATTAAACAAGTAGAAAGAGTGCTGCACTAACTATATTTCTCCATATATTCATCAAATTCCACAAACACAGACTTCTCAGGGTTACATAATGTCTGTTTAAGCCAATGGTTCTCAGCCATTTTAGATGTGCAACATACTTCAAATAAGCTTAAAAAGTTAAGGCATCATTTTCCTGATTTAAGAGTCTTCCATGAGAAAGAGCCTTATTTAAAAGCAAATGTCTTCTCTAATTTCCAGAAAGGCTGTAGGAAAAACTACAAAAACACTTATGAAGTAAATGGATTTATGTTTCAGTCTGATATGTCTGTTGATCTTCTCCATACAAAAGACCCTTTTCGTACTAGTGACTCAGGAACTGCTCCCAAAAAATCCACAGTTTCTTCTGCATGGAGACATCCCAGAAGCTTCTGCTATTTGTTTCACAGCATTTTAAGAACTTACTTTATTGATTATATTTTTTCAATTAAAATTTATATTTACACTGTGAGTATGAAAATTAACATTTTAATCTGTTTCCAGAGACAACAACCTTCATTAAATATTCTTTCATTTTTCTCTGAAATATATTCTTGAAAAAAGATCTAGTTAAACAAAATTTGAAGATAACTAATAATCTTTTGATGAAAGTGCACAAAGAAAGACAAAGAATCTTATATTTCAGTTGCTGTTGTCCTCATGAGGGAGAAAACATTGGTGATACAATCCCTTAGACAGTTTCAGAAAAGCTGAATCTTACGAAGCTTTTTACAGTATTGTTTAATTCCACAGTAATAAAATCAGCAATTTTTAAAATGTGAGAGAAGTTTTAGGGGAAAAAAGATAAATTACACAATTACCTCTAGATCGTGCTCCTGTAAATGTTTATAAGTTTAATATATTTACATCTATAAAAATTTTCTTTATACCAACCACAGTAAGTGTATTTGTGAAACAACTTCATTGGCCTGACAGAAGCTGAAGTCAGGGTGGAGGTGATGCTAGATGTTTGGGAGGGAAAAACAAGATTCCATTGCACTTGAGCATGACCTAGTGGCTGGTTCATTGAGTGGCATTTATGGCAGAAACAGAAAAGACTACTTGTCTGCTCTCCAAGCACCAGAGTAATTAATGTGCATGCAGCTGCTCATTGAGGATTGGATAAAGGGAAAAAATAGTGGCCTGGAATTAGGTGTGTAGATCAAAGACCCACGCTCCCACACAAACTTGCCAGTTGGGACTCATGTGCCTGGTACTTGGACCCACTAAATGCACTCTATTTTGTGACTAATAAAAATGTTCTAACAGATTTGGATGGAGGATCAAAACCAGTAAACTTTCTCATTCTTTCCAAAGTATTTAGTATAAGGCCTACTTGAACGATATAAAGGCTTAATGAGCTAAAAAAATAAACTTAGTAGCACACAGTATCAGTGTTAAACCACCGACTGATATTTTTATATTCTGTATTTAAATTGTATATGATTCCAGTTAGGCAACAAGTGAAAACTCTGCTAGTAAAATAAATGGTAAAGGGGTATATAATCTATATTGTTTACATGTTCAAATCACATCTATAGTTTCTCCAGAAAGACTGTATACTTGTTCTTTAGACCTATGAAATAGTTTCCTCAAAGTCAGCCAAAATGTTATTTAACTGGAGTACCCTGGATAAACTATCTGGTATATGAAGCAACTGACATCTGTGGCTATTCAAGCTCTATTGATGCTACTTCCATAATAAAAATTTAATGTGATTGTCTTCAATTTGGAAAACATTAGTTTGTCTTAACCGTGAAATATCCCACCCATAGTGGGATATAGTAGTATACTCTACACATTCAAGGCAGTAAAATACAAAGCTGTTTGACCTGCACCAGTCAGACCAAAATGGTAAATGGAAATATGTATTATGTTTTCATTACTAATTTTTAGCTAAATCCCTTGAAATCTAAAGCAAACTCATGTTACTGAAGCTGAAACAACTTTAGTACTGCTGTGTCAACAGAATCTGAATGCCTGTTGATGATGAATGACAGATAAAGATAAATATTTCCAATATGAAGTGTTGTAAGCCCCCCATCCTCTTTATCCATGTCCTCTGATGTCAAACAGGCTTCTGTATCTCTTAATTTTAGTGGTGAAAACACTCAGACATTCAATTATTAAAAAAATTACTTACGTGGGCATTACATCGAGCTACTTAATCACCTTAGCTACTCCTTGACAGTCATTCAACCACAAAACATTTACCTTGCTATCCAGATCTGATCCACCATGAAGATGAAAATCTTGGCTCTGATCTACACGTTCATTCATTCTGCTGTCTTCTCCCTTAATAGATCAAGATTCAAAAAAGGAATAAATTTAACGGTTCAGTCACACTTGTCTATGTTTCAGCAAGATATAGTTTGCCCTCATGTTGACCCTTAGTTCAAAAACTCACAAGCAAAGGGAGGACGTATATAATTCTGCTTGTAAATCATTAAAGCCTGGAACTGTTACTTTGACTGTGAGTTCAGATTTTAGTTTCAGAGTTTTCTTTCAGGCTGCCAGAAAACACTTCATATTAAAGCAGAAAATATACAATTATACTGACTGGTATACTCCTTTCTGAGCAAATGTGTCACTTTAAGAAGGATAGAACACATTGGGAGTGAGTAAATATATTCCAAAAAGAACTAAAATAACATTGTCTTTGGTCCTAATTCCTGAATGGGACATATTGAAAAGTATGGAAAAAAAATCATGCACTATGTCATCTCCTGTTTAACTAATGAAAAATTACTCTTAGTTGAGATAATTCTTCATAACACCACCTTACAGAGTTCATAAGTCAAATTTATATGCAGCCTTTTTGGATGAGCAAACCGCACAAGGCTACTTACTGTATACAGGCTGCAAATACGTCAAGCAAGGGAAAGGCAAGCCTACTGCACAAAGCCACATATGAAAGAAGAGAAACCTCCACAACAGGAAGTTGTGGAGCTGCCTGTGGGGTGGAAAGCACATGGAACTAAGCTCTTTGCCACCCACACACTCAAATTTTACTGGAGCCAGGTACAATATCTTGTATGATTTCCTTCTGTGTCAGTGCTTCAGTAACTTTCCTGCACAGGCCTGCATGCATAAAGGACCTACTCTGTTAATTTCCTTAGAGGATGAAGAGAAAGTGAGGAACATTTTGTGGTAAGGAATAATGCCTTCCTTTCCTATCCCTCGCTTCCCTCCCTCCTTCCCCAACTATCATTTTGTTTTAGTTGGATTTGTTATAATGAAATGGCCAGTATTCTTCTGCACAGAATATCCACAGCTATGTAATCGTCAGGAGTCTCCAGGTTTCATGTGAACAGAATTAGATAGAACCAGCAGATCCACCTCAGAAAAGGAAGCCCTGGGTACCTGTAGTGGCAGACCTATACTGGCATCGAGTCATTCCATAGCTGTTTCCATGAGAGAGACACCTACACTTGTGTTACCTGTATAGTCCTCTGCATTTTTGCCCAGTTCCTCTACATTGTAAAGTATAGGCTCATTTGCTCCTTGAACCCACACTTCACTTGCAGTTGGTGGCAGGAATTAAAGCCCACACTGCTTCTGCTTGTTCTGGACCCCCCACATCTGTAGTAAGGACAGCCTTTCAACACCTTTTTTACAGTTCTTACCAGAAGACACACAATTTCTTCTGCAGTACAGCTAAATAACTGCAAGAGAATCCTAGTGTTTCTGCACAAAACTGAAGAGTTGTGTGGACTGCACAAATAAGAGCACATCAGTGCTTTTGTGTCAATGGATGAGGCCCAGCTAACTTGTTCTATAGACCCCTCACAACTGATACTTGAGCAAGTGCTTAGCTAGGCAACTGTTGATGGCTTTTTGCTGTAAAAAGACAGTAGGAAAAGAAAGAGGATGAGAAGAAAGCAACCACAAATGAGCAAAGAGCTCTGATTCATGAATGAGAAAACACTGATCTTGGCAGTATTACAAAAGTAATATTTTCACTAGAATGAACTGGTCTCAAACAATTTCTCCAATATGCTACACACAAACAAGTTCTCCTTCAGTATTAGGCATGCATGTCTTCTCTTTCCACCTCTTTTTTTTAGTTCCAAACCCAAATTTATTGTGGCCAAAAGTTCTCAAAAAAAATCCCAGTCTCTGTTTGTATTTTAGCTGTGCCTCTCTCTCATGGTATACCAGAGCAGTGACGCAGTATGGGATCTCGTTCCAGAACAATATTTCTTTTTCTCTATCCTTTCCTTTTTGTAGTCCCTTGCCATGGAGAAACCAGTAGCATTTAGTGAGTTTCTATGCCAGTAGTACTCAGTTTTGGAAGTGAATAAGATTTTCTTTGTCTCTCAATGATATTAGTAACTCAAAGAAATACTAATGCTTTGACAAACTCATAGTAACCAATAACATGTTATGGATTACTTAAACCACAAGTGAAACATAACTGCCTGTGGGAGGAAATGTGGCAATTGTTAAACAGTGGTTAGCTTCAGAAACACTTCTAAAGTTAAGACAAGAAGCAAAGTAAAGAACCAAACTTAACTGAAACTAAAAAGAGGATGCAGACAGGCAAATCAAACCTGGAGCTTGGCCACAATGAATCCCTCTGCTTTTGTAGACACAGTTTAATAATTGCATATGATGAACACCACCAGTTTACAGCTCTGATGAAATCCAAACCAGCTGTTATCTAAAGGGATGCAATTCCAGCTGTTTTTAGGGGGAAACTGAATACAGCCTTCTAAAAGCAAAAGCATTGTATTAGGGGATTTTGCTATTGATTCAGACAAGACCTGAAATTAGCACTGCTGCTCATGAGGGCAGCCAGGGGCAGGGGGGGAAATCTCCACTTTAAATATAGATTTTGTATGTGAAAAATACTTAGTATTTCTTCCTTGCCCTGTGAAGACAGTGGCATTAGTAGCAAACAGCTTCCTGTTGGATATCATGAGTGCAGATTCTGATTATATCTTGGGGTAGGAGCAGGACTAGTGGAGAAGTGCTCTTTCTCTACTGCTTTGGCTACATCTTCCCCACTGAGGCATTACTAAAATCTGAGTCCAAGTTACATTAAGGTCTAGCACTGCAAACAGGGTTCAGGTTCTTTTTTTACAAGGGAAAGCAATAGCTTTGTCCTCCCTCCCCAGAATGACAGCACTTTAACAGTACTTACTGTCAGAATAGAAAATATGTAACTTAGAAAGCTGGCAATAAATAAACCCAGTAGTTTAATTTTACATCCTCAAAAGAGCTGAACTGACATCCCTGGCCTGTATTCTTTTATGTTATGCCACCTTACAAACAGCTTTGTTTTAATACTAAGGTTTTTGTTAGTTGAAACTCTAACAAATCAATGCATTACTTATTTTTAAATAATAGTCCTGTTAGAATTTTTTCACTATGGGTAAGCTTTTTACAATGTTTAAAAAATGGGTTAAAACCTGAAACTGAAAAAATCCCAAATATCAGAATTATTACATTGAAAACCTGCAATGTTCTGAGATCACACAGACCCATCTGAATTCCCAGTTTCCAGATTTCAGAGATTCCTAGATGTTCCATAAAGCAAGAACTTTTACTGAGAATGAATGTGATAATGTCCTAACTATGACAAGAAATTGGCTATAACCCGTTATATTAAACTGCCTGCCAAAGTCTCTTTTCAGTGGATGTCATTCCTATTTATACTTGAAAAAGTTAGAAACTAGAGAAAAGTTTTAAAACATCACTTGAAAGAAGGCAGTATTTTAAAAATATTTTAGTATAGTATGGTGTTGTGAAAACTTGGTTTTCATTGCAACCTCAGTTCAGCTCTGTCCCTATCTCTCTCCATTTCAATATTATCTTTAACATGAACAAAATTGATGTGTGATGTTTTTTGCAAGAAAAGGACCTGTTTCAGCCATGGAAAGTTTATAGATTTAAGCCCCAATCATGTAAATGATCTGGAGGAAGAAAACCCTTACTCCAAAATATTCTGTGATGTAACAGTGAGACTTTGTGTTTGAACAATGGTCTGTCCCATCATGGATCTAAAGTAAATTTCTGAAGCTTTAAGAGATCTGAAGAGAACAGGACGTGGTTATGAAAATATATGGCTATTAGAATATCAGATGAAAATGGGACTAATGAGCTACTACACATACACAATTGAGCATTCTGTTTTTTACATAGGTGTAAGTCTTTTAAATATAATTATCTGAACAGTGTCAGGAAGTAAAGACTGGCAGAGGACAGTTTTAGTGGCAGTGATGTCAATACTGGGAGATTAACTGAAAGGAGTAAAAGGTCAGAGAAAAAGATCTGAGTGGATTAAGAATGCACAGGAATGCACAGTATGAAAATAAGATTTTCGATAGAGATGTCTGCTTGCCTGCCAGTGAATCTGCATTGTCTGCATCACCATAAGATCTCCAGTGCTGGAAACCTTAGAGGTTAAAAATGAAAAAGCAAATATTGCCTGTTGTGCCTTTTTTGAGATAGCGCTACACTGCCTGCATAACTACCAGTTGAGATAAGCACAAATACAGGCTGGGCAATGAGTGGCTTGAGACCAGCTCTGAAGAGAAGGATTTGGGGGCGGTGGTGGACGAGAAGCTCAACATGAGCCGGCAATGTGCGCTTGCAGCCCAAAAGGCCAATAACTGTATCCTGGGCTGCATCAAGAGAAGCGTGGCCAGCAGGTCGAGGGCGGTGATTCTCCCCCTTTACTCCGCTCTTGTAAGGCCTCACCTGGAATACTGTGTCCAGTTCTGGAGCCCCCAACACAAGAAAGACATGGACCTGTTAGAACAAGTCCAGAGGAGGCCACAGGGATGATCTGAGGGCTAGAGCACCTCTCCTGTGAGGACAGGCTGAAAGAGTTGGGGCTGTTCAGCCTGGAGAAGAGAAGGCTCCGGGGAGATCTTATAGTGGCCTTCCAGTACCCGAAGGGGCTACAGGAAAGCTGCAGAGGGGCTTTTCATAAGGGCAGCTAAGGACAGAACAAGGGGAAATGGGTTTAAGCTGAAAGAGGGTAGGTTTAGATTAGATATTAGGAAGAAATTCTTTACTGTGAGGGTGGTGAGACACTGGAACAGGTTGCCCAGAGAAGCTGTAGATGCCCCCTCCCTGGAAGTGTTTAAGGCCAGTTTGGATGAGGCTTTCAGCAACCGGGTCTAGTGGAAGGTGTCCCTGCTGATGGCAGGGGGGGTGGAACTAGATGATCTTTAAGGTCCCTTCCAACCCAAACCATTCTATGATTCTATGATTCTATGATTATGAGCTCTTTATACAGACTAAATGTTCTAATTGAAAATCATTATTGTCAAATCCATTACATATGGGTTCTCAGTATTCTGGCTAGAGTCTCACAATTTTGTATAACAGTGATCTACCACATATTTTCCTGGCTATGTAACAGCAAAACAAATGGTAATACTTTACATCACAGAAATTTAGCATTTTGCATTGCTGAACAATAAACACAGGATAGAAAGTATGTCATAAATTCAAAAAGGAGTTTTGTTGCCTAGCTTCCACAGTATATTTAAGACAGGTATCTCACTGGAAATTTCTAAGGAATAATTGAGTTAGCATCACTACGCACAGGAAGAATATGTGAAGTGTTTGAGTAAATCTAATGAAGCAGAAAAATGCACACAAAACCTATAGACTCAAGAAGATATCTTCTTTGTCATGGAAAGCTAATTAATCACTTCCTGCCATTTCATATGCAAACCCCTCTGATATTGCAAGTTCACTCAAGCAGCATCTTGGGGTTAGAATTGTATTTTCCTATGTATGAAGTAAACTGCACTGCACAGCATAGCACAAGGTGCCAAGTTGATTTTACTAGCCATAGATCCTAATGCTCAACCTTTTGCCTGCACGTCTGTGTTGGGTTTGGGGGAGGGTGGGCGTTTTGGTAGTAGGGGAAGGGGCCACCTTGTGAGAAGCTTTGCGAAAGCTCCCCCGGCTCCAAGGCGTACTCCCCTAGTCCAGGCTGAGCCAATTAGCGCAAGAGAAAAGCCTCTGCAAATCCATATTGGTGAGGGGAAGGACTGTCTTGAAAAGAAGAAGGTGGAGAGAACCTGCAGGAGAGGCCATTGACCTGAACAAAAGATGACCATTGGCCTAAACAAAGGGAGAGCTTTTTTCCAGGAGGAAGGAGAAGGAGGAGGGGGAGGACAGAGAACCTCAGACACCTAGTTCAGCCACATGGAGTAGGAGAAGGCAAAGGAGGTCCCTGCAGCCCATAGAGGTTCAATGGTGGAACAGATACCCACATGTAGGCTATGGAGGACTCCACACTGGAGCAGAAAGCTGAGCCTGAGGGCAAGTGTGACTGAATTGAGACCCCGAGAATTGCTCACTGCCAGAGTGGGGGTGGACCCCCAGAGCTGGGGGCTGAGGAGGTGCACTGGACCAGAGGCCCATCTGCAGCCCATGGATGTCCCCATGCCAGAGCCGGGAGCTGAGCCCAAAGAGGTCTGTGACTCCATGAGAAGCTTGCGTTGGAACACTTTGTTCCTGGACTTCCATGCCGGGAAGAGCTGCAGAGGTGAACTGACTGAACCCCCATTCCCTGTCCCCTGTGCTTCTGCGGGGGAAGGTAGAGAAATCGGGAGCAAAGTGATTTGAGCCCGGGAAGAAGGGAGGGGAGGGGAGGGGGAAGGTGGTGTAAGATGTGGTTGTTACGTGTCACCGTGCTACTCAGATGAATGGCAACAAATTAAATTGACTTTTCTTCCCCAAGTTGATTCTGTTTTGCCCATGACCATAACTGGTGAGGGAGTCATCCCTGTCCTTCATCCTAACCCATGCCCCCTTTGTTGTTACTCCCTTCCCATTTCACCAGGTGGGGGGGAGTGAGTGCAGGACCACATGGTCCTACTGTGGTTTAAACCCCTACAATGTCTTACACAGTGTTCAGTTGGACACAGATCATTCCTGACACTCCTTTTTTGGCAATGGGCCAGGAAAAATCCTAAGTCAAATTGTTATTTTGGATATATTTCTAGTCATGCGATGGAATAGGAACCAAGGGACACTCAGGAAATGCAATGGCTAGCTTGTACTTGCTCCTTGGAAGTTAACAAAAAATCACTAAGAGATGAGGTGGAAGCCATTTACATGAATTATTCTGATATTGGGAGTCAAAGTCTGGTCATTCAGGAGACTGGTGAGACTCTCCAGGGACTTTCTGAAGTATACACCCCATCAGCTTTTCAGAAACACCTAACATACTGCTCAGGTAACACCAAGTCAGCAATGTTCAACTCTTTCCAAGGAGTAACAGAAAAGACTGGAGACCGTATCCCTAGACTATACATACAAACACAGGAATAAGTATTCTCATTCAGAAGCTCATTGGAACAAAAGAAACACTTGGACAAATGTAATAAAGACAGTAAAAGTATTCCAGTTTCAGTCCTTTATCTCGCTCTCTCTCTCTCCATGCATCTATGTCCCAGAAAATTTTTTAATTACCAGCCTTTACAGTCTGAATGTTTGTTAGCTCTTGTTGCACTGAAGCTGTTCAACTTTGCATTAACATGTAAATATTTATTAAGGTGAGAAAAAATGCTTCTACAATCCTAAAGACTATGGGCAACTCAACAAGGAAAAGATTCCAGTCCTATCATGCCAACGACCATGTCAGTTCTCAGGCCCTGCAGGCAGAACAGAGGGCAATGCCTGTTTGACAAACCCTGATGGGGTGTTAGCACAAGCAGTGTAGCTGCTATATTTAAGAGAGTCAAGACTAAGGCAATTCTGGACTTGAATAGAGTACATACTTAGAAGATTTTAGAAGGGAAAAATCAGGCAGTTATGGGCATTACACACTGTCAGCGGCAGCAAAAGTTAACGGTTTTGCTTATAGAAACTTCACATCTAGGCAACGAAAGTCAGCTGTGAACACCATAAGACTAAGAAAATAAACACCTTACTGGGTCAGAGAATGGTCCACCTAGCCCAGTGTTCTGTTTTCAACTGTGGCAGTAGAAGATGATATTTTGGGAGAGTACTCAAGCTTGGCCCTTGTCTACAGGTACCCTTTTTTAAGGCCTTACTTTAATGACATTGTCAATATTGCACACTGTTGCTACAAATGCTTATTTATTAACTACAAAGAACTATGAAAGAAACCACACATGATTACAAAACCTAGATAAATTTGCAATATAAAGCAAAAGAATTTATCTAGGTTTCCATTGGAACTTAGTATGAGCAAAAACTAGCTTTCTAAATATAAACAGAAAAAATACAATCAAAGATTAATCTGATAACACATATTTGAAAAGTAGCTATGTTAAAGTGTCAGGAATAGTTTAATAAATTCTGGGCATGAAGATATATTTAAGTTCTGAGTAAATAAATCAAAACATCAATCTAGATCAGTATTTGAACACTGCTCATCAGCATTTTTATATGTTGCCTCCATTTTACAAATGCTGCTAAAATACAATGGAATTTCAGATGCTCTTCACATTGACTTAACTCATCTGTTATGGAAATCAATTGGGAATTCTTTTGAATGCCCCACTTATGAGAGAACAATTTCACCAGCCCATTCTTGTCTCCAAAAGCCAGAGTTCCAGTCCAGTAGCTTGCTGTTACAATTTTAGTATTTCCATAAAACCAAATGTCAGAGGATTTTCTGACAGTAGAATATGTAGTGAAAATTGAAAACATGTTATAAACAGACTGAATTACTATATAATTAGGATTTCCAAGAAGGCAGCTTGCAGGCTAGTCAGCATTTTAAAGATGCAGAAATAATAAATAATGGGATTGTTCATGTAATCACTTCTCAATAAATAGAAGTCTGTTAACACAGATCCAACTGACATGGATCCAACTTTTTATGACTTTTCTAAATCAATATTTCTTAGTTCATGATTCCATTTTTTTTATCAAAAACCAGTAGAAGATGAAAACAGTCTATCAATGTGAAGTTTTAAAATAGTATGAAATATACAGACTACTGTCTAACTTCCTGCTGCACAGAGTAACAAGTGCAGGTGGTTAAGCATGGAGGTACAGAACACTTTTCAACTAATTCTCATCATATATTAATATAAACCTCTTGCTTTTATGTTCTACCTCTGTAAAACACAGATGGCATGATCATGCAAGTCCAAATGTAGTGAGCTCAGCTGAATCAGAAGCCTGGAGCTGAAGAATACTATATGCTACATGGTGAAATATATAGAAACACTTTAGGCTTCCTCACTATTTTTTGAGTTGTATTCTCCCCATGAGAATCTTTCTTCATCTTCCTCAGTGGCAGTTTTCACTCAGCTGAACTGCAGCAAGATGATATTTTAGGATTTGTTTGATCTGACTAATCTCACTGTCTTGCTGTTGGCAAGTAACCAAGATCATCCTTAAGAAGCTGGTAACAAATTGACTCATTAAACTGATTTAAGTTTTATTTCTAAGTCTGCACTTTAATAAATTAAAGTTCTAGTGGAATTGTAGGAATGGAAAAGAATTACCAAAGTTTACAAATATAAACTGACTTTCTGTTCCAACACAGCTAAGAAGTAGAGCCCACCCTCACACCTTTGCTCGGTTTATCTGGACAATGGCTGTCAGACAGTGCAGTGCAACTATATAGAAACTCAACTTACTGCTGATATAAACTATCAACTAATGTTTTCTCACTAGAATAAAAAGTGATATATGCAGGGTAATTCAGGGATGAACTGACTAAAAATTCTAACCAAATTGTGTTTGATACAAGGAAACAAAATGCAAAGTTTCATTTTTACAAATACTTTCCTACTAACGTTCAGCATTTTCACAACTTGCTTCTTAAAACAACAGTACGTATCAGCAACAGCAAGAATCCTTTTTCTACAGTGGTCATTCATTAGATAAACTGATAGAAAAATTGGAACAATTTATTATCATCATCGTCTTGATATTTAGTCAGTGATAACATACTTTTAATAATATTTTCCTTCAGTTCCAAACTCCAATTATTCATTACAAAGGCATTCCAACAAAGATTAACATCACACTCCATATCAATTTCTAATCTAAAGACTGTCTGACCATGAGTGGCTCAGTATTTCAAAAGTCTTCCTAATAGCGGATACTAAACATACTGAGGTCGTGATTTTTTTTTCCTACAAAATAATTATTCATAGAGTTTTCCTACAACATAATTATTCATAGAGTATCTCCTTCACCAACACAAGGAAACAGATGAAGAGAGTTATGCGTATTGGTAAATATTAATGGATTTAGGCTTCTAATTATATTTATGGTTCTCCAGAAGTGTTTCATTATGAAAAAACGACTAAAATTTATTGCAGTGAAGCCCTGCATCTCCTAGTACCATGCATCCTGGTTAAGACTGACAATTTTTCACAACTATTTTAAAATAATTTTCTGCCTCCCCAAGAATCAGTCATCAGTGACAAATTCAATATCCAACATCAAGTGTTTGTCTAATGTAAAAGTTATTTCATCTCTAATTTGCATATTTTCTTATGTCTTTTTAGCTGCCAAATTTATAAAGAAGTGATAAATAGAGCCTCCTAAGGGATTTATTTCAATTAAGCTTGGCTTCAGGGTGGTCCTTATTTCAGTCAAAACTAGAAAATTGATGCTTGATTTCCAAAGCAAAAGCCACACCAAGCTGCACAGAAATAATGAATTGTAACATTTTCCAGAGTTTCACTGATGTGCATTCACGGTATGTTCCATATTTTATTAATTGGTTATGTATTTTAGTACTGTATTTCCAACAATCTATAAAAAAAATCTTTAAATGTGGCTATAAGAAACAGTACAGCTGACTGTATCTTTTAGTTCTCCTTCTAACATAAATTATTTCACTGATAATTCTTCTAAGCTAATATGACTTTTTTTCAAAAATGAGCTATTACAGAACACTATAAAACATTCAAACCATTAATGAGGTTAATGAGAATAAACAATCAAAACTTTTTTTCAGTCAAGCATCAGC
>NW_010336448.1:36916-50546 GCF_000700745.2 Antrostomus carolinensis
AAAAAATTTAAGACATCAGAACACAAGAAATATGGCTTAGTGTTTAAATGCAAATGAAAATCACAAGATTTTTCCAGTTTACCTTCAAATGCAACATTACATTTCATTAGATGTTTTTGAGCAAACACGACGGGTTTCACATGAGTTGTGATGTTCTGAAACATCTTATTTACTTATATTTTTCAGAGAGGTAGATATCAAAAGTTACCCTCCCCACTTCCTTGCAACATTTACAACTTTGTTGAATGAGTTTCGGTCACCAGAAAACATCAATACAATAAAAATTACACTTGATTTGCCTCTCCATTCACAATTGCATTGTAAGTGTATTGATAACAGTTGAGACATATTAATACCTCTTCTTATGCCAAGTAAACATATTTAATAATCTCCACCATTAAATTTGCAAATTAATCTCACTTGTCACCTGCAACCATTTGGTGCAGAAAATCCATCTTAAAATATAAATTTGTCCTTCTTTAGGAAATAGTCAAGTTCCTTCAGTTCTTCCCCAAAATGAAGAATACTAACTTGCCACTGAATTTCTTCCATGTTTTGATACATACATCATGGATTGCTGAAGTCTACTCTTCATCTACTCTGGTAGATCTGTATATATGTTTTATTTGAATGTTTGAAGTTGCATGTATTTGAGCTCAGAGGCTGTACATTCTTTTGGGCCAACTTTTCTAATGTGAATTAAAGACGTTCATCACTTTCTGAAAACTATTCCTAACTCCCTCACAGACAGCTCCAAAATGCCAGCAGATATGAAGAGGCTAAGACAATAGCATACAAAATTATAATGTACACAAAGAGCCATTCCTATGGCCATATATAGCTGGTTCACAGCTTTAGCAGATCACAGAAAATACTCAGCAGAGTTGCAGAAATATGTTTAACAATATTCACAGACATATATTGTCTATGTACATATTCTGGACATAAAATATATTTGCTTCTTGGCAGCTGTGTCTCTGGCTATCAATTCATAGCTTAATGCTATGCTTACTGGCACAATTACTGTACACCCTGGGGAAGGGGGAAAGCAATTTCAGTCTCTTGCTTAACTACATCTGTATACATTTAGAGGTGACTTTCAGAAGTAACAGTGATTACCATGTAGGTCACAGAACATAACAAAACAAGGTGGCCATTTCTGTTCCTGTGCTGACATCCCTTCTTTCTTTGTGATAAAGCAATTTAATTCTGTAGCTTTAATATTCTGCTTCCTTTGAACAATTGTACTGGCTTCCGTAGGGGGCTTGAGAACATGATCAAAATTAAGGTGATCAAAATCTTTCTCTTTTTTTTCCTCAACATTTTTAGATTAAATCTGTTGAAGTTAGCATCACGTTGCATACTGGAAATACCTGGGTACAAATGCTCCTATTTGGACTAAAGACTAAACCCAAATGAGCATAATCAGATAATCAAGTTGCTGAATGTCATCATTCATGGAAACAACCTATTTTACTTCCAACTTGCCATTCACAAAAGTACATGTTGTATTTTAAAGAAATCATGTCCTTTGTCTTTAAACACCAATGTTCTAGAACGTAATGGTAAGTTTTCAAGGACAGGACCAAAATAGAACAGCAGCACTTACTGATGTCAAAGACATGGTATTATCAGTTTATGTCTTGCCACAGTTTGTAAAGCAATAAGCCCACTTGTTTATAAAGTCGCTAAATAAACATTTATTTTAACTTTTGTCAATTGAAATAGTGTCTCCAACTATTTTAAATAATTTGGCTTATCATATAATACACTTTCTGAAAGCAAGTATTAAAGATTTTAATGTTCACACTAAAACAGCATTCTTAGTGAAATGAAAGAAACAGAAATTGTAAATCATTTTCTGTTACTCCAATTTACTTCAAAATCATAACATGAAGATTTAGAGTAAAAGATTAAAAACTCCTGGATGTTGTAATGCTATTGTTTTAGCAAGTGCCTTACTCAAAATACTAAAATCTGCTAGTAATGAGTAGAGAAACAGGCTTCAAGAAGTATTATTTACTGTTTGACATGACTATACATCAAGCTCCTGAACACTAGAGAAATGTTGTCTTATCATCTACACCAGTAATTAGCAATCGCATGACATTACAGGCAATAATTTCCATCAGTTCCATTTCAGACAAAAGAAATAAGAATTACTTTTTCCAGATAAAAATTAAAACAGTATCAGTGAATCCTGTGATATAAACAGATGAGCTCTAGGCACATGCCAAAGAATGGAAGATGTTACATTCATGTCTTGAAACTAATTCTGAACAAAATAAGCCCTTTACAGGTCTTAGTTCCCATCTCAGAGCCCAGCCTAATTGGACTGAAGTCAATTTTGCTAGTCATTAGCTTAACTGGGAGAATTATCATGCCTAAAATATGACTTAAAATATTTTTCATGCCCTACCTCCAAATAAACCATATGGGATGTTCAATTCCATGATAAATATATCAGAGGCAGAAAAAACCTCAAACATGCTATAGATAACTGCAATGAAGAGCAACATTCTTTTGGTACTTTCAGTGAGTGTGTCAGAAACATTGGTCAAGCATATCAGCTTTTACTCTACAAGCATTTCTGTTCCAACATTTAACAGGGATGAGACAGTCATGAATGCTGTAGTGAGCTTTCCTCTTACTTCAGTTCCCACCAGCACTGCTGCACTGTGTGTTATCAGGTATTAAAGCCTGGCAGAGTTACAAGGTCACCTCATCCAGACCTTGTCCATTCAGAATTGTTTTCTCCCTTTACCTTATACTCTGTCATGAGTGGACTGAAGCAGTAGGATACCTCCTAATTCCTATGGAAATTTATTCTACAGGCTCCTAGGAAGCATTTTATTTTCTCCTTGATATATTCACCTTTCTTGCATTCTGTTCTATCAGGCATTGTCACATTAATTTTCTGTCAATTTTTCCTAAGATGCTGCTCATCATTATGGCATTGCACGTTATGATTAACTTCTATGTTTAATTGTTAATTTTGTTGAAAGTGGTACCAAACATTTTCTCTTAATATGTGTCCATGTTTTAAGATAGTTGCTTTACATCACATGCAAATTCTACTGAATGTAACCACATTAGGATTCTGTCTCTTGATGATCAGGGTGTTAGGGAAGCAGGCAGGCACAACTACGTATCTCTCTCACGACACTTTACATGTATAGCCTAGAACAAGAGTGTTGACCATATGAACTCTACCAAGTATCTGCCTCATCAATATCCCAGGCTGCATCAAACCAGTTACAACTGCTTGTTATACAGGAGAGGCAATGGGCTGTCCTGCATCTTAGGTCACTGTGCCTAAAATACCGTTACCGAAAAGTATCCTGCCTTCTAATTGTACAATTAGGAGTTGAGGATTCAAGATTATTTGAATCAATGATTTGAAAAGAATACCGATTTATGTATTTAGACAGCCTTTCAAGATAACAAAGACGTCAGCTATTAGAGAGCTGTCCTTGGCTCAAGCATATCTCAGGGCTGGGCTGCAACCAGATTGTACAAAAAACCCAGAAACTTGACACGGATATGTAAAATAGAGGTTGGTATCAGAGATGGTAATTATATTCATGCCAAATGCCCACTATCGTCTGATGAAGGCACAGCTGGGATTAATAGAGTTTTCTAACACTTACTCAGGTCCTGCTACACGTCCATACCATCCTCAAAATGTTGCCTTTCCTGAAAACTTGCATGGTCAGTTTTCAGTTTTCCAAATACCCAAGGAACTTGATTTGTTCCCTTTATTATTTACTAGCTTTTAAAATTCTCCAGGTATTTTACAGGCCATGGATTGGTCAATGGACTGATAGCTGTGCAGTTAAAGAAGCCAGTGGACCAAGGGCAATATGCATCAAAGACTCGGATGGAGGTGGCCAAAGGCATCACAGAACTGAGGGTGGGCCTGTTCCACAACTAAGCACTGCATAGCCTCAGTCTGCTCAGTAATTCTTTTCAATTCAAGCCTCCCCATGGGGCTGAGAAAGCTGGAGTAGGTGGCCTGCTGGTCCTCCGCCAAGCTTGTTTCCCCAGCTCCTCCAAATGTCCAGACATAACTAAGGGAAAACATACTGGCTAACTTAGCAAGTCTGCTTTCCCCTACACTGTTCACCCACTGACCCCTCCCTGTCCCATAGCTCTAACCTCAGTTTACTTGCTCTTGTATCCAGTCTCATAGTCAGCCTTACCACCCCATTTGTCCCTTGCATGGTCCCCCTCATGTTCCCGATAAATTTGCTGCTGTTTCCCAGTCTATCCCATCTCTCCTAACACATACCTTCTGTGCCTCTGCTCAAACTGTCTGCTAACCCAAAGGGCTGGATGAGCATGAGGGAATAACGGCTTTTATACTGGTGGGCAAGCCTTGTTCCCAGTTTGGGAGCCTCGGTTCTGATCTTCCTGGGTGGGCTAGTCATGACCCTGTCTTGACAAGAATTAAGGACTTGCCACATGGGTTGGGCAATATTTAGGCACGCGGCATGAAGCAAATGAATCAAAACAGGGATGGGTGGAGGACAGAAGGCTAAGTTGGCAAGAGAGAATCGTATGAATGTGAGAAAAGCAACTTAGAAGGCCAGAGAACTTTATAAATCTAATTCTGGATGGCTATCTGACTTAGACGAGTGGTGCATCCTTGGGAGGTAGGGTTAAGGAAAAGAGGAGAAAAGACAGCAGATGACATGGACTGCAAGACTTAGCTACTGACCTTCACCTAACTAACTAAATGAGAAAGGGAATCCTAATAATAATTTCAAGAGTATTTTCCAGGAAAACAAATTACTCACCCAGCTATACTGAAAATATATAATCTTATTTTTTAAAACATTTCTGTAGCCCAGCCTCTTTACTGCATTCTCCAAAATTTATGGAAATATGGTGCTTACAAGTAAACTGCAGTTTTCCAGGATAAATAAACACTCTAATCTCTCTATATCCATGAAGATATATTCAATGTAGAAATTAACTATTTGTGATAACATTCATATTGCACTCATCTCAGTAAGTACTTCCATTACGACCAAGGAACAATTTTAAACTTAAATGTCAGTGAGAAGCAAAATTAAGAGAATTACAGCATATATTCAACCAGGACACAATAGTAATACTGCGTAAGTTTTCTGGCGATTAGTAGCCAAGTAAAATAAACTTTAATTTTTTTTTTTTCAAACAGCAAGCCATATTATACTACATATTTATGAAATGGTTTGTTAGTACTTTCAGGTTCAAATAACTATATTTAAGATCATGTCACTGGTTTATGGATATTCAGTGAAGATTTTTTTCCCTTGGAAAGCTTCTCACTACTATTTTTCTTTTAGCCATTCAATTTGTATCATGTTCCATCTTACACTGAAAACATGAAGGTTTTTCTATAGACTTAAGAAAACTGGATTAGGCCCACAGACAAGAAATATTCCCTCTTCACTCCATGATACAGTTTATAAACTTCAAAACTGAATTTTCTGTTTTCCACAAGCACTTCCACTGATTAAGCAGTACCCATTTACAACTTGTTAGTTCGTTTTTTAATTTCTCCGTCCTCTCTAGAGCGTGCTGTTCATCACAATTCAAGCACAGTTTCACAACTAGTTTATTTCACAATCTACGTCCACGTTGCCACCAAAAGGGAAAGTTCTCCCTACCTCCTTAAGCCCTTCTCCCCTCCTTTGTGCCAGCACTGGATTGCTGGGATCAGATGGATTGACTCTATTCAGTTGAAAACTATCAAAATTAATTAATTAGTTTTCAGGCAGATCAGTTTCCTGGATCCAACCAACTACACAGCTGCATGAATGCTGGTGCCAGCAGAAGAAAGGCGTTATAACCCATTGCCTGCAGCAGAAAAGCGGTGGGACAGTAGCAGAATAGACTTAAACTGGTTTACACCTATTGTGAAACTGCAGCCTTAAAATCATGTGTAACTGAACATACTGATCACCATCTTCTTCAATAAAGGAGATAATAAACAAAATGGGAGTGAACACTGACCTAAACAAAAGAGCACTTTGAATAACTAAATAGTTCATTAAATAGCTGTTAATACAACAGGCCAGAACTGTACAAACTAGATACCAACATATGACTTTATGAAGCACTGTATCACTTGTTTATTAAAATCCATACTATTCAATATTCCTATTTACTTCAGGATCTTACTAAAAAAGGGACTTTTCAGATAAATTTTTGCTCCTCAGCTATTTTTTCTGCTTCACAAATATTAATATTTATGCTTTCTTATTAATACTTACCTAAAAAAAAAAGTCAGGATTGCCCTTTCATCACAGTGAAATGTTAAATAAATTTTATCTTCATCTTATGTCAAGTCAATTCCCTTGACAATAATTGTTACTGTTACTATACACATACTAGCTATACTTTTCTTTAAAAAAATTGATACATATTGTTTTGATCAGTCAATTCATATATTCATGAACAAGTTTCATCTACCTCCTCACTGTTCATATGTGTTGCTTTACTTATTTCCATAATTTTTAGCCCCACTGAAGATCCTAACAGGTAGACATAAATGGATGTTGCATATGTGAAAGAAGAAAGACATATCAAGAAATGTAATTGACCAGGATACATGGCAGTAATTTTCTAGAAATGTACTATTCATATCGGTTAAAAGTATTTTGCTTCTAAAAGAAAAAACATTGGTTCAAACTCTCGTTTTTATCCCTTTCATCCTAACTACACAGTGCTCGACACAGAGCATTTCCTGGGATTCACTACTGGCTGTAGCTCAGCTCCAGACCACCAGTTTTAGCCAGTCAATAATTTTAAGTCACCACCACAGAGTGTTATTGCAGAGCTGTGCTGAAAAATCAAAATGAGTTTTCTCATTTTGATGAATATTGAAGGGTATTGTTAGCCCTTATATACTACTAGGGAGAAGTTTGTTTGAATATAACAATGCAACTAAGAAATCACTAGCTTCCTTCTCTCAAATGTCATATTCCTAACTATTCCAGCAAGAACTTTGTCCTGTTTATTCCTCCCATGGACCTTCTTGACCACACTACCTAAAATACTTAAAAACAATATTCTTCTACTCTACCTAATTCCTGTACAGACCCATAAATCTTGCACTGATTGCAGCATATTGCAATCAGTAATTTAAAAAAAAAAAATAAAAACCAACCCAAACCAGAAAAGAGTCAGGTATTCTGGCTGTAGTTTTTCCATTTCACCTTAATATGCCAGAAGTAATTTGTCACACTTACTGAATTACCTCATATATGTTCAAAGTCCGCCAAGTCCTTTTCACTATTATTTCCATCATTTCACTATTATTTTATTATCCTTTTCACTATTATTTCCACCAACCTTTTGATGTGATGACTAATCTGCTGCAGAACTACATGATGTAACACAATGGTTAAAAATAGTAAGGAGTATCTTTGCTTTCTTTTATTGCCATTCAGTTCTAGAGTTCTTCATGCCCTCACATAACTTTCTGTCCTTATAAAACAAAATTTTAAGCAGCTTTATGTCCTTCAGTAACACTTAAACATCAATTTATTTCTCACACTATATTGTAGATATATGAATGCATATGTATAATTACACACATGAAAAATTTAGAAGACTATTAAGACTACAACTTTAAGCACTGAAAAGTTAGGAAATACTAGAATTAGTGTTGTTGGTGCAACTCTACTTAAAATGTTAAGAGTGACAGAGGCCTTACAAAAATCTCTGAAAAAATGAATAATTCTGCCTTTGGACAAGAATCTGAAATGTCTGCAATAAGTAGGGCTTGGGGCCATGCATGATAAGAGCAAAGCAATATATTTAATAGCTGCTCATTAAATCCATCCTGCATGAGGTAGGAATTCTGTGGAAAAATAGTGTAATCTCATAATTAAATGTAAACATATAAGGGACCAAGTTTACTCCCAAGCTTTTTCTCCTTCCTTCTCCCTATCTACTACAACAGCTCCGTTACCCCCACTGTCCATCCCTCTCTTGTTCTTGTCTCAGTTCGTTTTTTTATTTATATATGTTTGCCTTTTTCCCCTCTACATTCTACAAAGGCAACTCCTCCTCTATGTTTCCACGGGGATAACAAACAACACATGCAAAACAGCTTCCCTGATCTGTTCCAGTGACTGGACCTAGATCCAATCCAGTATAAAAGAGTGCAGGAATGTCTGTGTACAAAGCAAAAATCTGGTTCAAGGTTACTATAGCTAAAGAAAAACATAACTGAAAACTTGATTTTGTCATAGGTTGAACTGAGCAACTTCAGTAATATGTGATACGATCAGCTCACCCACAACAGCAGCAGTCATGCCTCAGGATGTGTTTGTTCTGAGCACCGTTGAACAAAATGCATGAGGACATGTAATTAAACATGGTGCATGCATATAAGCTCAAATTGAGCTGCACAGGTCATACTAATATAATAAGCCCTATTATTCAATTGCTGAACTTGACAGCACTAATAGTGTTCTTTTACAGGTTGTGTGTGTATGTGCCTGATTTATTTTACAGTGAAACTGAATTTGAGCTATGCCCTTGATATACAGGAGGTTTGATTCTCTTCTCACACTGCTTTACACTGCAAAACTACTCTGATTTCAGCAAAGTTATTTCTGATGCATATTAATCTGACAGTAAACTATTGTTTTCTTTTCATACACATAAAAACCCACAGACATACATTCAGGTTTTATATATGCAGTCATATATGTACATGTACTCGAATACTCAAATATTGTAACAAAGAGAGTGTACAAAGCAATTTATGTCCACTGCATTTCGTGTATTGCCATGTTTGACTACATTTGTTCTATTGTGTTTTCTGGAAGATTATCCTACTAAGATCCCATTCAAGCTTGCTGCCAGAAAATTTCAGTTTAGCACTAAACCGAAAGCTAAACTGAAGCAATAAACTAAACTCACACCTTGCTCTCAGAGGGGGTCCAACAAAAAAAAGAACATAAAAGCTGCTTGTTCAGCTGTGGCACTCCCCCTCTAAAGCTATTGTATGACTGCCTTTATTTCAATGACACATGCTGCCTGTCAGAAGGTGACAGTCTGTCATATTTATCAAAAGCCATTTTGGTACTAAGCAGCCTTAAGTAGCTAACTAAAGACTGTGACATAAATCACGTGACATTATAAGGCATGAAAAATGGGTCTCAAAGTAGTCACCAACCAGTGACCCTACCGTACAATATCTTCAGCAACACAAAATGAGCAGAAAAATATTGACTTAAAGGGCAGGAGCTTCAAAACTTCTGAATGTCAAGAACAATCCTCCCCAGCCACTGAATTTGATTTAGTAGTGTCCCTTTAACAGTATAATTCAGAATATTTTATGAGGCTAAATATTAAATACGAGTGTGTTCAAAAGAAAGCTGAACAACTGCTTTGTAAAGAAAAGAAAAGCAGGTTTTGGTTGCATAAGAAAACAACAGGTGAAGAATAGACCCTGTAGAAGTCCTCCTTACAATACTTTCAGTGAAGCAAACTTGCACCTCTGTGGCTTGACTGTATGATAGAACAGAAAGACCTGAGCTCTGCTTGCCTAAAGCAGAAGGATATGAAGAAAATCAAGGAGGGATGATAGGTGTAGTGCAGAGGTTGAAGTGAAGTCCTAAAGCAAGCTGTTGTAGAACTCGAAATGAATGTAACTGGAATTAATATTGAGTGCACCCTCAACAAGTTTGTTGACAACACCAAGCTGTGTGGTGTGGTTGACACGCTGGAGGGACAGGATGCCATCCAGAGGGACCTTGACAGGCTTGAGAGGTGGGCCTGTGCTAACCTCATGAAGTTCAACAAGGCCAAGTACAAGGTCCTGCACCTGGGTCGGGGCAATCCCAAACATAAGGCTGGGCGATGAGCAGCTTGAGACCAGCTCTGAAGAGAAGGACTTGGGGGTGGTGGTGGACAAGAAGCTCAACATGAGCTGGCAGTGTGCGTTTGCAGGCCAGCTGGCCAATTGTATCCTGGGCTGCATCAAGAGAAGCATGGCCAGCAGGTCAAGGCTTCTACTCTGCTCTCATGAGGCCCCATCTGGAGTACTGCATCCAGTTCTGAGGCCCCCAGCACAAGAAAGACATGGACCTGTTAGAACAAGTCCAGAGGAGGCCACGAGGATGATCCAAGGGCTGGAGCACCTCTGCTGTGAGGACAGGCTGAGAGAGTCAGGGCTGTTCAGCCTGGAAAAGAGAAGGCTTCAGGAAGACCTTACAGTGGCCTTCCAGTACCTGAAGGGGCCTACAAGAAAGCTGCACAGGGACTTTTCATAAGGGCAGGTAGTGATAGAACAAGGGGTAATGGCTTTAAACTGGAAGAGGGTAGGTTTAGACGAGATATTAGGAAGAAGTTCTTCACTGTGAGGGTGGTCAGACACTGGAACAGGTTGCCCAGAGAAGTTGTAGATGCCCCCTCTCTGGAAGTGTTTAAGGCCAGACTGGATGAGGCTTTGAGCAGCCTGGTCTAGTGGAAGGTGTCCCTGGTGATGGCAGGGGGGTTGGAACTGGATGACCTTTAAGGTCCCTTCCAACCCAAACCATTCTATGATTCTATAAACCACCAGAATTAAATGGCTGTGAGATACAGTGCTGCTTATTTCTCTCTGCCAGGAGGTAGATATCAATGTTTGACACATAGAAGTACAGAGATATTAGCTCTTCAAATTGTGCAGAAAGAAAATAGAGAGGTCTAAGAAAAAAAAGAGATGAAAGTTTAATGTACTGTCTGTACTACCTAACAGTTTTCCTGTTAAATTCTGTTTCTTATCGCTAAAGACTCCATTACCATTAGACTAAATAGCTCCATTTACGTAAAGCAATCAGAAGCACCCTCCTATTAATAACCTGAAGATTTTGTGGGTAAGAGCTTGGAATTTTAAACCTGGACAAGAAATTACTTAGAATGACTGCTGCTGACAATTGTTTTGCTTTATGCTATTTCTTGGCATTGCAGCTGCGTGGTAAATAGTTCCCTTCCTGTGAAACTTTGAAATCTCAAAAATATTTCTTCCACACGTTAGAACTGAGCCCAGTTTTTCCACATAAAAGTAAGGAAGAGAGACTCTAGAACAGCAAAAAGGCATCATTGTCAGTGCCTTTATTTTAAAGTCAGAGCAGGGATTTGAAACTTAGCCTTCTGCAATCCAGGCGCAGTGTCTCCTTCATTTTTCATATTTTTCAATTGTTTTTTTCATTTTCTTCATTCCTAGTAAAACTGGTCATAAATTAACATTTCCAGACAAAACCAAACCAAAACAAACAAAAAATTATCACTCCTTTCAGTTTTTATAGAAACAAAGAGGAAAAACAGGCAGGTATTTTGCTTGCTTTTACTGCACCAAACAAAAATGGGTACAACAAGCAACATAATAGTTTGCTTGATAAAAACATATTTATTTTAAGCAACTTGAGAATATGAATCTAATCAGTTCTAAGGTGTGAGTACAAGGATACAAAGCATTCTGTTGAATAAGATATTCAAATAAATCAACATCCTATTAACAACTATTCCAAATATTCTAGATTAAATTGGAAGTGAAGAAATCAGGCCAGCATTATTAGCCAAAGAATTTTCACCACTCATAAGAATTTAAATTATTTAAGCCAGTTTCAACATTTGAAGAACTTTCCTACTCTCAAGGGACATATTAAACGTATACGTCAGTAATTCACAGATTGCTGCTGCTGCTGCTGCTAGTCATCAGAATCTGGCTTTAATTCCATCCAGTTAAAATTTCTCTTTGAATCAAGAGTCTTTAATTCACTAAAATCATCTCAAAATCAAATAGAGAATAAATAATCTTATTAATGTCAGACAATCGAAAATGACACCTTTCCTTTAGGACCTGAGAAAGGGAGGTACCTGACTATCCAAAGTATCTGCAGAGCGAACTGTGAGCTAATTTACATCGTAGTAATGAGCACATAGCTTTCTTGTGACTTCCTGAACCATTTGCACACCGAGCTGACTGAACCTGGCATCTAGAGAGCAAAGAATATGACACTATAGGGAAAAGGAAATAGTCCAATTAAAAGAAAGTCACAATAAACATATGGATGCAATTTATATGGGTGTGAGTTAAAAACCAGGGTCATACTGTGGCAAAGAGTTCAGTAATCTTCATTTCCTACCCTTCATACGTTGAAGGGCTACTGAATGCTGTACTGTTCGCAGAAGAAACAGAAGAGGAGGCAGCGGTCTTGCCATTTCAGCCTGCGTTAGGCAGGGCTCTTGTTTGTTGCCTCTTCTTGCACGACAGTTTGGTTTCAGAATGGCCAGCAAAAGGTGATAGATCACTAATCTGCCCTTTCATTCTCCTCAGCTAATAATCATATAGGCAGGGACTTGCTCTTCTATTCTCTCTGAAATTCTTTTATACCATGCCTCAATAAACCTAGCTATCAAAGACAGCTTTCAGTACAGTCGCCAACCATGGAAGGGATTATCAAATCATTTCAGTGCTACATGGCTCTCCTGAGGAAAGAATGGCTTTATACTCAAGATCTAATACATCCTTTGCAGATACTGAAGCTGACCACACTATGAATCGCCAAAGAGTTTTCATGGAATGCAAAGTGGTCCTATGCTATGTAAGAATTAATTTACAGTTGTATTTATTGAACAGCAGGGTAAGTCATTCCTTTTCGATTTTTTTCTTGAAATGAGACCAAGTGTCAGTTAGTATTTAGTGGAACTATGTTACTTTTACAAAGTAACAAACTTTATTTCATGTCAGATACACAAGTTAAAAACTCCCACTGATTTTTTTTTTTTCCCCCCGGATTTTTTTTTTCCTAGAAACCCCTGTTCTATGGATGAATCTGGAACTTTCTGTAAAGTTAGGCAAATAATGCTGTCTCTAAGAGTCTTCAAAACCTATGTGTGGTCACACACTTTGATTACCTGGATTTAACCCCATTTCTGGAAAAGAATCAATAAAGAAGCTGAATTATACTCTTGTGTTAAAAAAGCCTTATGGCTGTTTCAATGAGAGGGTCTTCAACCTTCCTTCTTTGAAGAAAGGACTTAAAATTTGGCAGGATGCTTTTCACTGTCACTATGTATTTGGACAAGCTATAAACTTCTGACAAAAATCAAGAGTTTGCATGTGCTTGATGAAAGTTTGTTAGAGGGTATCGAGCAACATTCTTTACAGAGTCTGTTTTCACATTTTGTTTTCCAGAACTGAACAGAGCTTCTCCTTGCAACAGCTCCTCAAGGCTGCCAGAAACGATTATGGCACTGGGCACTAGAACAGAAAAGAGGCAAACAGTCTTCCTGTGTTCTCAATGTTTCTCTTGTTATACACACAGCTCAGAGAAATAATCACTTGGGTTGGAAGATGCAGTGCTCATAAAAAGTGAGTGAAAAGTAGATGGGAAGACTTGACAAGAGAGAAAGGACTATCAGTAAATATTGCTGGCTGTGTGAGATATGCTAATGCAAAAGAGCAGAAGGGGCAAACTGGTGGTAAAAGTGTGCAAAAAATTACTTAGTACTACTAAGTACAACTTAGTACTACTAAGTACAACTACGTCCCACAAGAACCTGGAATAGGACACACAGTTCTCAATTTTCAACATTCCTCTGCAGTAGGTATATGTCTGGGAAAGTCACTGCTGAA
>NW_010336448.1:50557-56313 GCF_000700745.2 Antrostomus carolinensis
TGTGGCCAACCCACCAAAGAGATGATAGCTTATGGCTGTTGTCTAATACTTCATTTGGAGACATGCAAGAGTCTGTGCTCCTCCATAAAATCTATATTTAATACCAATGTACTAGTCTGCACTTAATGACAAATCTGTCTGTCAGGAAGGTCTTATTTTGTTTAATGTATCCTACCTTGTAAGATAAGATAGTACATGAAAATCTGTATACAAAATGATACATGCTGCAGTCTTAGTCAAAATTTAGAAAGAATCAGCATTAAGTTCACCTGTGCAATCTTTAATTACTTCCTGCATGCATAATAACTGTATTTCTTTTTTTTTTACATGAATACATTCTGTCCTGAATCCCTACTTCATTCAGCAGTCTGGAAGCACAGTGTCTAGGCAATGTTTAAGGCTTAGGCTTTGAATAAGGATGTTGTAATTAGACCTCTGCTTCATTTGCTCCAGAAGGCAGATAGTGCGCTGGAAGGACCAAGCAAAATCAAAGATTAGTGTCCTCTTCTGAATGTGAATTTCAAAGTCTGTGTTGAGCTGAACAGGAGGACATCCAGAGGGATGGATCAGCACTAGAGCCACTGAGGGAGTAGACTGTGTCAAGAGAAAGGCAAGAGAAGAGAAAGCGAGGGCTAACTGATGCAATGGAAGGCTGCTTTATTGGAACTATGGTCTGACTCTGAAGTCTGTCAGAAGACCTGAATTCCTACAAAAGCAGCCTAAGTCAAGAAGAGCTCTCTTTTTCACACTTCAAGCTCTATAGGCAGCTCCGAACCATATCAGCAATCAAGCCTGATGTCTACTACATTCTGAGGATTAGACATTTTTGACAAAACAGGATTTTCTCTCTCGGTGTTTCAAGTATACAGATACTTCTGTGAGGGCATAGAAAGCAGCTCATTTTACAAAATAAATTATTTCTTGCTTGCAGGGAATTCATTTAATATAGCAATAACTGCATAGAAAATCCCACATGGAAATCAGTTACTCAAAGCAGGGTTTGGCTAGAGGTCACAAACAAAGCAAAAGGGGAAGACATTGATTATGCAACCACGAAGCTATGCTGTGTTGTCAACTCAACTGAGGTATACTTAACTGGAGCAACACAGTACCATATACGGATAGAGAGGCTTGCTCTGAATGACAGATACTGCTCCCTCTGCGCCAAAACGCCCTACTGCTCAACAGGGCTATGAAGATAAAAGATTCCTGAATTAATTAAAATGAACTTATTGTCTAGAATTTATTGGTACACCTGTAAATAACAGGTGCATGCTAGGAACTAGGGTGTAGGGCTACAGAAACCCAAGAGGACTAAAACAACCCCAGCTCCCATGTGTATTGCTGGGACTGTCAGTTCAGAAGCAGCCAAGAGATTAGTGTCCTCAAATACTATTGCTTTTCTGCACATTTAGTTGGGAAGCAGATGAACCCTTAACTCTTTGCCCTCCACTATAATCTGCTGCAACAGAACATAAAACTGCAACATGTTTTACTTACACCTTGAGTAACTTTGGACATCCAGTACAATTCTGTCTCTTTTGGAGAGCTGCAATTACATGTCATTTCCTCTCAGGAGTTACACTCGAAAAAAACAACCAGTAATGGATACAGTAACCCATGTTACTGGGATATGAGTAAATTCTGCTTATTGCAGAGAGTCCTGAATTCACAGAATGTTAAACTTATGAAGGACTGTTTTCATGTCCGAGGATCAGATTCTTAAGGTCCAGTCTGAATAAAAGTTGCTTTCTTGGCTCAACTGAGGGACCACAAACATTGTGTACTATGGAGCCACTCAACACAATCTGAAGAGAATATTTCCTTCAGTGCAGCTGCAAAACACCATAAATAGGCATTCCCTCTGCTTCCTTACAAAGAACAAAATCTCAGACTTGGCTCGGTAAAACATCTGCTTCACTTGGGGGAAGAGAATCCCCTTCATTTCTTTCCTACAACTATGACTACATAATAGAAGCAATATATATAAAAAAAAGGCAAATCTAAAGGAGGAGTCTATATTTTGCTCATCTTCGCTGTTTTCATCCATATCTGTAAAAAAGATTACAATGCCATGCTGGGGTAACTTCCACTCCATATACACCCTCAAGGAAAAGTTCATGCACAGCAAGGAAGGGGACAGAATAGCACAGAAATCCGAGGGCTGTTGTAACCTTTCTCTGTCCTACTTGCCCAAATCACTTTACGGCTTGGAAGCTAAGGAAGGTTTTTTTCTTTTCTGTCAAGTGGCTATTGACCTGAACAGATTAGCTTCTCATGGAAACTGTTCAGGTATATACATTATAGTAACAAGACATACACATGCATGGCTCTAGTAGATACTGAGACAATTTATGCCTACTGCAGCTGAAAAGACGGGAGATTAAGTGCCCATAACCATTCAAAGTACAGTACTGCCTGTTCTTTTTTCCTTACTGTTTCTAAATTGCTGTAAAAATTAGTCATTCACATGTTAAAATAACACTACTGTAATGAACCTGTAATATGCAATTTTTTCCCAGATAAAATGTTCCTCTGTTTTTTAATAAACATTTTTATCTATTTTATTTTTCTCTTCTTTGAGACAAAAGTTGAAAACAATTAGCACATAAAACATTTCTTACTCTTCACTCTTCATGTGTAAGCTCCATGGACACAATGAGCATAGGCTACAGTATTTTGTGTTGTCTTCCTTTCTGTCTGTCTGTCTGTAAGTTGGGTTTTCGTAGAATCACAGAATGGTTTGGGTTTGAAGGGATCTTTTAAAGAACATCTAGTCCAACCTCCCTGCCCTGGGCAGGGACATCTTTCACTAGACCGGGTTGCTCAAAGCCCTGACCAACCTGACCTTGAATGCCTTCAGGGATGGGGCATCCACAACTTCTCTGGACAACATGTTCCAGTGTCTCACCACCCTCATTGTAAATAATTTCTTCCTTCTGTCCAATCTAAATCTACCCTCTTTTGGTTTAAAACCATTACCCCTTGTCCTGTTACTACAGGCTCTGCTAAAAAGTTTGTCCCCATCTTTCTTATAGTCCCCCTTTAAGTACTGAAAGGTGCAATAAGGTCTCCCTGGAACCTTCTCTTCTCCAGGCTCAACAACCCCAACTCTCTCAGCCTTTCTTCATTGGAGAGGTGTTCCAGACCTTTGATAATTTTTACAGCCCTCCTCCGGACCTTCTGTAATAGGTCCATGCCCTTCCTGTACTGGGGACCACAGAACTGGATGCAGTACTCCAGGTGGGTTCTCACAAGGGTGGAGTAGAGGGAGAGAGTCACCTCCTCCAACTTACTGACCCTGCTTCTTTGTATGCAGCTCAGGATACAATCAGTTTTCTGGGCTGCAAGTGCACATTCCCAGCTCATACCTCATTTTTCATCCACCAGTACCCCCAGGTCCTTCTCTGCAGGGCTGCTCTCAATTAGTTCATCACACAGTCTGTACTGATACCGGAGATTGCCCCAACCCAGGGGCAGGCCCTTGGCCTTGTTTTTGTTGAACTTCATGAGGTTCATATGACCCCAACCCTAAAGGATGACAAAGCCCCTCTGGGGGCCATCCTTTCCTTATAGCATATCAACTGCATCACTTAGCTTGGTGTCATCCACAAACTTGCTGAGGGTGCACTCAATCCCTAATTAAGATATTAAACAGTACTGGTTCCAGTACAGACCCTTGAGGGACACCACTCATTGCTGGTTTCTATTTGGACACTAAGCCATTGACCATAACTCTCTGGAATGCAGCCAGCCACTTCCTTATCCATCTAATAGTCTGTCATCAAATCCGTATCTCTTCAATTCAGAGGCAAGAATGTTGTGGGGGACCATGCCAAAGGCCTTACAGAAGTCCAGACAGATGAAACTGATAGTTCTTCCCTTGTCCACTGATGCAGTTACTCCATCATTGAAGGCCACAAGATTAGTCATGCACAAATTGCCCTTGGTGAAGCCATGATGGACACCTCTAACGTAATTTCTGCAAATTGCTGCATACCTTGTTGATGTTTTAGTTAAGGGTGTGATTCCTTCACCTTAATTCAACACAAGTCATGGTACTCAGGTGTGTGATACCATTTCCTAGCGTAATACTTCCAGGAAATGTGACTTTCAAGCAGAAAAATATTCTGGTCACAAGGTTATGCTATCCACGTATTCACTGTGCTAGGAAACTACAAAGGATTCATTAGTACTACTGTCAGGTTTTCAGCAAGCAATATACTAATATACATCACCTAATCATAATCTTTGATAGCCACTGAGGGTTGACTAGCATTTTGGAAATGCTGACAAAGCTACTAAAATGATCTTTTATTTTGGAAATTGAGTCAAATTGAAGAGCTTCTGACATTTTTATAGTATTGTTACTGCAGTTATGCCAGTGACTGGCTAGATTCTGCCTGTGGCTGTGATTTCACTAAATCAGGGTAACAACTCTGAGAATATATTTCTGTTAGAAAACATGACTACAAGTAGCAAAATCTAGACAAAAACTTTGGATATCATCACCAATAAAATGTAAACATTTTGACAAACCACTGTCCAATGGGTAACTATGACATAAATCCCTCTAATTGAGCACTTTCTGCCATCCAAACAAGGAAGAATTTAATCAGTATGAACCATATCCTCTCTCAAACCCACTGGCTTCCTAGCACTTCATTATCTTATCCAGATATTTTTTCATCCTGTTTGAAATTACTTTAATGAATAGTATGTGTCTGGTACCCTCAGTAAGCTGGTTCTGCTGCCATTTTCACTGCTCCTGTTTTTTCCATCCAGAATAATCACTGCTTGTTCTCAGTTCTCTGCTACTTTTTCTGTTTTTCAACCTGCTTCAAATACTTGATGCAGGTCTTTATTGCCTCTGATTCACCATCTTTTCATACTTCATGTATGACTGCATAGTTTCCTCATCTTATTTCCATATTTATTTCTTTCACTAGCCTCTCCTTATCCTCTCGTGCCATTTCTTTCTCCATTAACATTTCCAGAGAAATGCACTCTACAACTGTTTAGTAAGTATATTTAATAAGTATAACTATGTTTTGCCTCTACTTAAGTTTTACCTGTTTTTAAGTATGCTGCCACATAACACTGCTGACTGTAATTTTCCAGTAAAATTTAGTTTCACTAAGGAATAATTAGCTATATATAATCGGGCTTTTTTGTTGCTGTTCCTGTTTGACACTTCCATTCAATTATTTATTCCTGAAAAAAAGCTTCCTCTGAAAGTTAGCCTATGTCTTAATTCCTTCAGCTGTTGTCTTCTCTTCTTTTCTGTCATCGTCAGTCATCTCCCAGATATAAGACAACATTAGTGAAGAAAGGAAAACCAAGAGGAGTGTAGGATAGTGCAGTAAAGTGGACAGAGCAGAAAGAAAAGGGAACGGACTGAAGGATGTGGGGAGTAAACTGCAGGGGAGAGGAACACCAAAGGAAGACAGGGATAAATCAGCTGAAAAAAAAGAGCTGAGCATGAGAGGGGAAAAGAAAGAAAAGGCAAGAAAGACTTGAGGAACACACTATAGCTAGAGATAGCATAAGGAGTAGACAATAAGAAAGAACAGACAAAGAGGAGACAGAAAACAAAGGAGATGAATCAAAACAAACAAACAAAAAAAAGCCCTGGGGAGATGATCTGCATCAGAAATAAAGGGTGTTTTTAACCAAAACTGGAGATGTACAGTATAATGGGGAACACTTCAGACCAGTGTAGAGGACTGTCCTGGTTTTGCTAAGGTAGAGTTAAT
>NW_010336449.1:0-28936 GCF_000700745.2 Antrostomus carolinensis
TGTTTTAGTTGTTGCTGAGCAGTGCTTACAGAGTCAACGGCTTTTCAGCTTCTCATGCTGCCCTGTCAGTGAGTGGGCTGGGGGTTCACAAGAAGTTGGGAGGGGACACAGCTGGCACAGCTGACCCCAACTGACCACAGGGATATTCCATACATGATGTCATGCTCAGCATATACAACTGGGGGAAGAAGAAGGAAATGGGGGACACTAGGAGTGATGGCGTTTGTCTTCCCAAGTAACTGTTACGCATGATGGAGCCCGGCTTTCCTAGAGATGGCTGAACACCTGCCTGCTGATGGGAAGCAGTGAATGAATTCCTTGTTTTGCTTTGCGTGCACATCTTTTGCTTTACCTATTAAACTGTCTTTGTCTCAACCCAAGAGTTTTCCCACTTTTACTCATCTGATCCTCTCCTGTATCCCACTGCGGGAGGAGTTAGTGAGTAGCTGTGCGGTGCTTAGTTGCTGGCTGGGGTTAAATCATGAAACCAAGCTAGCAGAAAGCCAGAAGATCAATTTTAAGGAGCTGGGAAGCATTTTCTCAAGAGTTTTAGCAGAGAAAGAAGGGAATTATGAGTTCTAGTTCTGCTGGGAGTAATTGTGGCAACGATGTGGGCTCCAAACCAAATGCCTTTCCCCAGGCCCCACAGTTACTTGCACTCTACTACCAGCCTTGCAGCGACCAGGTGCACTCCTCTCCTTCTCAGCCTGCACGTGGAACAGTCTGTGAAAGAAACCTCTCCTTCCAGTCGCAGTAAACCTTTTCAACAAACCTCTTGCCAAACCCTCAGTTTTACACAACTTGGTCTTCATGGTCAGTGGAAGAGAGGGGAGAGCTCACTGGGGCTTCTTTGTTGTGCTGCTGCCTCACGGGGCTGGAAACCATGTGCAAATGCAACAGGTAAGCATTTGCAGGAAGTACTTTAATGTGGACAATGATGTAGAATGATATCAAGCATGAATGATATTTTGTACAACAGTCTCAACAAGAAAACCCAGGAACATTCTCAGTGGATCAGTGGTGCAAGGGTGGCCTGATGCCTTTGCCAGAGGTGTAGAAGAAGGGTGAGTAGCCCTTTGGTAAAAACCAGGACATAAGCTATGCTCTACTCAACAGGAAAGACAAAGAGTAACCAAACTTAGCCTTAAAATTCAGGTTGTGCTCTACATAAAGCTAATGCAGGCAGAAACCCACTTGTACTGGTTATTCTAACTCTGTACAGACTGTGCAGATCCTATTTTAGATCTTGATTTTTAGGCTTAATAAGTAAAAGGGACACAGGTTTGCTCTTCTACATTAAGCTTGCCACTACTTACCTTTTCAAAATTTGTCTCTCTAACCAACAGCACTGGATGTCTTTCCACCTTTGGAGAATAAAGATATGAAGAAAAAATATTAGGCTTCTCTTTTACCAGACCCTATTCCATCATTTCTCCCCCTGGATTTTGGATTTGGAATACAGTAGAAGACTCTCAGTTTTGGGTAAAAGTTGGCATTAAAATTGTGCATTGGGTTACTGCTGTTAACAAGCAGCTTGTCTCTTGGATCTGAGTGAAAGCAGGGAGAAGTTGCTGGGCAGCTCTTGCTCCTGGATCATTGTGCTTGTAATGATAAATGAGCTTGGTAGGTTGGTGGTAGGTGTATCCTAGGATTTGACATTGAGGGCTGGAGCCACCTGGAGGAAGAGATGGCTTGATGCCTAAGACAGGACTGTGTTCGTGTACCTCCCACTCAGCAGTACAGACGTTTGAAGTTCACTGGTGTCTCTCTTTGTCCTGGTAACACACAACAATTTTCTGTGGGCAGGCATCCACTTGATTGCCTAAAGTCTTGACATAACCAGATGTTTGACTGCTTGGCGGGATCCACAAACCAGATATTACCCTACCTACTTATTGTGCAGGGTGTCATCTTCTAGGCATACTTAGGAGGTATGTCACCCCTGCAGGACCCAGCATCAGCAGAAGCCAATAATTAAGCTGTGAGCTGGGGAAATGTGGGTCACATCCTACTGCTTCCCTCTGTTGCATGTTTGGCCATTTGCTTTCCTTTGAGAAAGACAGAGCAATCTTCAATAACCTGCTGTCCCTAAAGGAGCAGAAGAGCAGAACCTGGCTGTGGTTGATCTGCACGTTAACTTTTCTCCCGTGTAATGTCTTATTTCGAATGGTGTTTGTTAGGTTGTAAAGTCATATTACGCTCTACTTATCTGAAGAAGTGAGTTGGGTGAAAGAGTCTTCTTTAACCAGAGTATTTGTAAAAAGGTAGGAAAATACCCACTGATTTTTTTTTTTTTAATTTCCCATTTTTCCCTGCTAAGGTCTGCTACTATGAGAAACAAAAATAACTTAGGAGAAAGATTAAAAAACCCCTGTTTATTATGATAATGTTACTTCTGTACTTTAATTCTTCAGAAATGCTTTCTGTAACAAATAATTATTTCAGAAGAAGTCACTTTATTTTAAAACTTGCTGTAGTAAGCAACTGCAATTCCCATATGCTATTGGCTGTGTAACTACTGGTCCTTGTTCCTATGTAGTTATATTGCAGTGAAGATGCATAGAGTTATTGATTTAATTTTTCAAAGTTTGCCTTCAGAAATATCAGCTTCTTTAATAGGTGCACAGCATCATCAGGTCTTTGTACTGTCTCTGAGCTCTATGGATTTGAACTTCCTTCTTGTTTGCAAGCCAGCAATGTTTATACTTTCTATTTTTAACATTTAATTTTTCACCCATTTTAGAAATGTGTCAACAGGCAAAAATATACTGAAGAATTTCAATGACCAACACAGTTACTGGGTGTTATCAGGTGTATCTGTCACTGTTCAAGAATGAAGGTTTATGCTCCCTTATTCTATAAATATACCTGACAGCAGTTTCTGTGTGGTAAATGTACACACGTACGCACATACCTATTTATCTGTGTATGTACTTATGTATCATTCTTAGAGGTGTAAATATAATTTTTTTTCAACACAGAAAAAAATCTGCAGACATTTCAGATTTCACCAACATTAGTTATTTTCTCTGCAAGACAGAAAGAAACCCAGCTATTTTTCTGCATTATTTCATTTTCTAAACACTTATGTCCACCTACAATGGAAATGCATATTACGACACATTCAGAAAAAAGGTAGAAAAATCTTGTAATTTTGAGGTTGTTCATGAGGCATCAGTTCTGCAGTACTTTCAAATATGACTCTTGATCTATGTTGAAAAATCATGTCTTGCTGGATGATCTTAATTCTTCTTTATATGATAAATAAAAATACTCTTTAAAATCAGAGCTATTTTTTGCCCTTCTTGCACAGCTGTAGAAGTGTAAAAGGGTTTTCATCTGAATGAGAGCAGGCACATTATGGTATTTTTGAAAGAGAGAAGCCCATGAAGTTACTTCTTGTCTTTCATATGTGCAAACTCACCAGTTTGGACACGCCTGGCTCTGGCATGTGCATGCACGTGCCCACACACACACATATTTTCTCCCAGGCACACCTCTGATGACAGGGAATTGAAGCCATGACCAGCACTGCCAAAAAGCTGCAGCAATACGTGGTAGAGCTGTATAAGCATTTTATAGTGTGTATAATGCATGACATCATTAACAATTGTTTTGGACCATCCCAGTATGGAAATATTGCTCAGAAATGTTCAGCTGTAGGAAGTTCTATTATTACTATTCTGGAGAACATGCTTACAAAATCAGAATATTTTATTCCAATGTATTATTTTTACTATTTATTTATTACTTGTATTGCCATAGCAACTAGGAGCTCAGTCACAGACAAAACCCCCACTCTGCTAGGAACTGCAGAAACAAGAAAAGCAGATGAGGAGCTCATATTCACATTAATAAAGTGGTTTTAATTTTAAAAGGTCTCTGAGTTCATGTATGCAACTGGAGACAATAGATGTAAAGCAAGTTCCAATACAAACAGATAAATAAAACCAGAATCAAGCCCTCAGTCATGACTTGGCTGTCTGCTGAAACTCCTTGGAGAAATGCTGGCATTATCAGCAGACCTTGAACCATGCCCTTAAGGAAATAAATTCAGGCTTTATCAAGACAAGAAGGAAGGGCCAGCCAAGGACCTCATGCCGCAGCACCTCTGCATTTACTGGGCGGATGCTTGGTGGGAGCACCTCCGCTGATCTGGCTGAGCACAACCTCCTCACGTGCGGAAAGCTATGCAACACTCTTTGTTGCAGATTTCGGACTTTAATGAACCTGGGATCTGGAAATATTCTTTTCCCCATTATCTCACCACTGACCTGAGAGAACCTTTATATTTGTTAAGAAGAAAAGTTGTCAACTGTCTATAAGAAACTGTCAGACTGCGAATTCCATGGGGAGGCACTACTGAAAGGACCATGATTACACAAAGCAAAGACCTTCTTAAATTCTCCTGCATTTCAGAGAATATCGATTCCTAGCATGGTATTGAGCTGTGTAATACGAATGCTATTTTACATTCCAGAAATGCTAGCTCTGTTAATGCCTTGAAATCTTACTTCAATTTTTAGTGCCCTAAACCGAAGTCTATTAACTCCTTCCTTTCCTTCAGTGTCTCTCTATTTTAGTTTCTTGGGTTTTTTTTCCCTCTCTCTCTCATTTTCAGCATTTTTTTCTGTTGTGCTGCCGAATGAAGATATGAATTTTTTTTTTTTGTTCATTTTAATGCAGGGAGTGCACAACTTGCTACCGAATGAAGATATGAATTTTTTTTTTTGTTCATTTTAATGCAGGGAGTTGGCACAATGAATGTAGTTTTGTATGGTTTCAAAACAAATACAGTACAACATATATGTTCTAATTAAACACACCATATTAATAATATGGCAGCGTGTGGCCCTCATAACTCTGGGAGCTGTAAGGAGAGTCCTGAGGGAGGCATATTTCTTCAGACTCAATTGCTGCAAGGATCATTGCAGGGAGGCTCTCAATTTTTTTTCTGAAGGCACTACACTTGTGGGGGATGAGTTATTTTCTAATAGTCTAATGCTGACTGTCCACTGCCCCCGCCCCTTTTCTCTCCACACTAAATTGCTGATAAATCTTCCTGGTCACCCTGTACAGTAGAAGAAATAACTAAAAACATGGTGTTTCAAACCAGCAAGACCTTAGAAAACAGCAGTGTCTGCAATATTGTTGCAGAAGGGGGATTCAGCTGGCATGAAGTCCTGCTGCTTGCAAACAGTTTCACTTATCACCTGGGAAAAACAGGAAGTCCGAGGCTTGTCTAATCCATTCCCTGTGAGTGGCAGTGCCTGAAGCCTGGCTTTGGTCATGGGCACAGATGGCCAGAGGTGCAGGCTGCACCTCAGTTTCCAGGAGCTGTCTCTATGGTGTACAAGCTTGTTAAATGTGCCTTTTGAAGACGGAGAGGAGCTTAAGCTTTCTGTGAAGACCTAGTCAGGGACATTTGCTCATTTTTTTCTTCTTTTTAACAAGTATGGATTTATAAGCAACTTGATTTGACTTTATGATTGGACATGGGGCTTGTAGAAACAGATTTGCACCTCTCCTTGAAATGCATGGGTCTTTGGATACCATAAGGACAATCCTTGTTTTTGTCATTTCTGTCATATATATAAACTAGAAAGAAAGTTAATGAAAAACACTACCATCACACCTGAAGGGGAGCAAGCCTTTGAGTTTTGTTCAGCCTCTATTTGGACAAAATGCCTGTTGATGTGTGTGAAGCTTTAAAGTCAAATGCTGAGTTAGCTATTAATGGGCAAGCTAATTCAGATTTGGTGCTAGAAAATTTTCAAGGTCAATTGATGGCATTTAGCTCTCATAATTTTGTATCTGTATGCATCTGCAGATTAGCTGAAGTCTCAAATCCTGTCATCTATTGCTGTAAAAGCTTCACATTCAGCCTAGAGGATGAGGGGAAGGTGCTCTCAAAACTGGACCCTAAAATCTCCCCAGATGTGCAGCAGAGATTGAATTCCAGGCAGGTGAATAGCACTGACTTGAGTAAGGAGACATGAATGAGTGTACAGGCTGTGTGCATTGCACAGCTCATCTCTAAGAGGGTGGGATGAAGAGAGTCTCTTTTCTTTCAGCTACCTTATGCATCCATGCCTGATGACTGCCTTTCATGAATATTTTTAGGAGGACAGTTCAAAAGAAAGTGCAGGAGACTGACATGCTAATGGCTTTGGAGAATATTTTTGTAAGACCCTTTTGGTGGTAGGTATTGTCTCAGCTCTGACTCTGGAAAAAAATTGCCTGCTGGCTATACTGAGCTGTTACGTTTGAGTATTTGGAGATTATTTGCATACTCTGTTATAAAGTCCTGTATCTGAGCAATCTGTTACCAACACATTTTTGAGTTTTAGTAATTTCCATCTTTAGCTTTTTAGGGATGCTTCCGCTGGCTGATGGAGATTTTATAACTGGACACATACAAATGCTGACAATGTCAGCCCAGCAGCTCTTTGCCTCTGGCTCCTTGACTCTCTCTTCACTCTACACTACCACCTGCTGAGGGGCTGATTCAGGGGCAATGCCTCTTCCTACTTTACCTTGCATTAATTAAGCTTTCTTTCGTTCCCCAGGATACAGATGGGTAAATTCCCTTCCTTACCAGCAAAGACAGTATAAGTGCCTCTGTCGGCACTTGGGCACACCCCACTGGCTTCATGCAAGGAATGTTAATTCACCTCTCTTCTGATTTTGGCCCTGAATGCCTGTTCCTGCCAAGTGTGCTGTGGGAATGGGTGTTAAATGTTACTGTCACTTATGGTATATGAAAGATGATAAATACTGTAGAGACAAGCTGTGAAGAATGAAGACAAGAAGCTGATGTTTGGTGTGAATGAAGAGGGGGAAGTCTGTGAAAAGTGAAATCACATGCTCAGAGAAAAGGGCTAGGAAAATTTTCTTTGCTGTAATGTCATGAATGGAAATAGGTAGCAATGTTATATTTGTCAAATTTGTAGAAGACGATGTTAGTCAAGATGGGAGATGGTGAGAGCCTGGAGGAGTGTTTCAGGTTATGAATGAGAATAAAAACATGTAACTTATAACCGTAATGTAAAAAGAAAGAGTAAGAATCCACTGGGGATTAAGCTAAAGGCTGTGCCAAAGCTATGGAACTGAGGAGCTGGAGCGGGGCGGGCGGGACAGTGATATTTCCATAGTGACAGAGAAAAGGGAAAAATGTCAGAGGGAAAGATGAAGAGCCCTACTCTGACTGTGCCACTCAAGCACATGGCTGAAACATGGAGCAGGTACTTTATTTATTTATTTACTTTGCAGATGAAATTACTGGAATTTGATTATCGTATAATTATCTGCAAATGAATTATCTGGAGACAACATGAAAAGAAACAGAGACAAAGCCCAGGTGTAGAAGGCTTCTGTAGAAAACTGGAGGGAAGAATGAGGAAAATCCTTTGAAAGGTTTGCTGCAAGAGTGGTTAGAGGGAAAAGAGGAGAATCAAGACACAGGTGAGTCAAACAAAGCCCATGGAGAGCAGCTTTCCAAGAAGAAGAAGAATCTTGCAGGCAGGTTGAGAGGATGACAAAGGGTGTTAGTTCTGGCTTTGAAGATGAATGATTCATGAGGGACTTCGGCTTTGTCATTGGAGGGCAAAGGAAAGAAGATAGAAAAAGGAGGGCTTAAGACTGAACTTGATTGGAAGAACTCCAGAATAAACTTGCAGGCAAAAAACGTGGAGGAGATGGCTGGTAGAGAGGAGAGCAGAGTTAAAGATTTATTTTTAGAAAGATGTTTATATTGTGAGGTGGAGAATCCTGAGGAAATTGAGAAATACAAATAATAAAGAGGGAGTGAAAGAGTGCCAGCTGGATTAAAAGACAAACTTGGAAGAAACTAATGAGATGCTTGTCTGCTTGGAATGAATATTGTGGATTATATGTCCTGCATGTTCTACAGAAGGAGAAGAAAAGTCTTGGAAGGGAAGGAGTTTTGAAAAAACTCACAATTTTCATTCAAAATAAGTTGGTGAAATTCTACGCAGCAGAAGTGTATGGTTGGGAAGGGTGAAACAGGAAGAAAAGGAAAAGACAGCTGAAGAAGTGAATAAAATTCGGTGAAAAGCTGTCAGCTCTGGAAACGTGGGATTCAGTTAAAATATAGAAGTGTATAGTTTTTTGGCTAGGGATGTAGCAGAATGGAAGAACTGAAGGAGAAAGGGAGGAGAAGGGAATGAGTGGAGGGTGTAGCCCAGGCTGAGGAGGGTGGGAACAAGGGGAATAGGAGGTGAGGGTGTGCAATGGGAAAGTGGGAAAAAACGAAGTGTGAGAGGGGAGAGGCAGGGTCTGGAGAACTTCATGAGCATGTGATAGAGAAGAAAGAGAAAGGTAGGAGCAGGAGACAAGAAAGAGCAGAAGGAGGGTTATTTGTGCCTGTGATCTTGGTATGGGAACAAGGTAAACTGAGGAGACAAATGTTTGATGCTCATTTGTCAAGACAGGGAGAGGAATTTTCAGGCCAGCAAGTCAAATGGAAAAGCAAAGCTAATCTATGGCAAAAGGAATTATGTGTGCTATCAACATGGTACTTGAAGATAGAGAGTATAGGAAAGCTGGGAAGAGAGGAAGAGAGACAGGAATCTAAAATTATTGGAAACAGTGAAAAAGCTTGAAATGTGTAACACTTATAATTGGGACAGATCTTTTTTTTATAATAAAGTTGTAACTTCTGATATTTCTGATAATGCTGTTGCCTTTATAATGCTTGATAACAATGGCTTGTTTCTTGTTTTCCTGGTCTGCATCAAGAGAAACGTGGCCAGCAGGTCGAGGGAGGTGATTCTCCCCCTCTACTCCACTCTTGTAAGGCCCCACCTGGAGTACTGCGTCCAGTTCTGGAGCCCCCAACACAAGAAAGACATGGACCAGTTAGAACGAGTCCAGAGGAAGCCACGAGGATGATCCGAGGGCTGGAGCACCTCTCCTGTGAGGACAGGCTGAGAGACTTGGGGCTGTTCAGCCTGGAAAAGAGAAGGCTCCAGGGAGATCTTATAGCAGCCTTCTAGTACCTGAAGGGGCTACAAGAAAGCTGGGGAGGGACTTTTTACAAGGACAGGTAGTGACAGAACAAGGGGTAATGGGTTTAAGCTGAAAGAGGGTAGATTTAGATTAGATATTAGGAAGAAGTTCTTCACTGTGAGGGTGGTCAGACACTGGAACAGGTTGTCCAGAGAAGCTGTGGATTCCCCCTCCCTGGAAGTGTTTAAGGCCAGGCTGGATGAGGCTTTGAGCAACCTGGTCTAGTGGAAGGTGTCCCTGCTGATGGCAGGTGTTTGGAACTAGGTGATCTTTAAGGTCCCTTCCAACCCAAACCATTCTACGATTCTATGATTCTACGATTCTAATGTTAGGCTTAATGTTACTCATCAGTTTTTTTATGTTTCCTTCCAAAATTCAAATTTTCCATACATAATACATTAAAGAGATTTTCTGTGGGGTCTCATCTCCCCAGAATGCCATCTCCTTAATGCAGAGCCTGTGATATACTCATTTATATCTAGAAGCTCCTTAGAACTTAAAAATATTAAGCTTGTTGAACAATATATTAACTTAAATAATTAGTCAATGGCTAAGGAGTCACAGAGTGCTTCCTAGATCAATAGGTACTGTGAATTAGTAGGAAAATATGCACTAAAAGAAACTCTGAATAGAATTCTTATGAATGCCAGAGTAATGATGATGAAGGTCAACACTGAAATAGGCATCTCTCTTTTTTATCTTATTTGCATTTGTAGAGCTGAATGTAGAATATAAAGAAGAACAAATGCGTAGCACCTCAGGTATCTATATCTATATCTATCTATATATATTAAATATAGCAAATATATTTAGCTAGAAGTAGAAGCTACATGGCTTGTCAGCAGGCTAGGAATTTTTTTGCTGTGATCTTGGAAAACTCTGAAGCACATTCTTATTCTGAATATTTACTGATCTGATGATGTAGCTGAGATCAACAAATTACTTGCTAAGCTAGACACTTTATGTATGATAAGTATCACTGTAATTTTCCAATTAAGAGAATTTTTTCCTCCATTAAAAGTATAAAGCATAAGATTTCACTTCCACTGGAATGGATTCCCTTAGTCATCTAATGTGTTCTCATAATCTAACCATTTCTTTCCAAAACTGGCTTTCAGCTATATTAGTGGTTTAATTAAAGAACTTCACTTTGATGTTTACTCCTCTAGATTTCTAACGGGCAGTTGTTAAAACTTCTTGTGGATGTAATCCTTATTTACAGAGAGGTTGTTTGATAATGCTATATCACTAAAAATGAGAAATAAATCTCATGCATGGTACTGTTAGCCCTTTCTTCATGGGCAGAAAACTGTAAACTGGCTTGACTGTAGATGAGAATTCAAACCACAGTGTCAGCTCCATGAGCTGTGATGTCTCTTTCTTCTTTTCAATGTTGTTCTTACTCAAAAGACGCTTAATATCTTTTAATCTCAGGGAATGTCAGCAGAAACACAAAAAGATGGAGTTACTGTAGAGAAGAGAGTTAGCACTCGTCAGCTGAATTGCATTTGCACACCTCATGGAAGAGTTTAGTCCTCCCCACCATTGAATTAGAAGGCACTACCTTCTGCCTGCATTCAAATGCTGTGTTTTGTTTTGTGCTTGTCACAGGCTAGGGGGAATACTAGAGCCAGTTTTTGCAGGTCATCTGACAAGGGCTTGCCATTAACTTGTGGCAAACTGGTCTCTTGTAGTCATATGTAACACCATAACCATAGTGCACACACACTGCTGGGTCTCTCTTCTCCTGGGTTTACTTCTCCTTGTCCAGTGGTGGAGATACATTGGGACCAATCTCATAAATATCAAACATGTTTTCTTGTCAGTCCTTCATTGTGTCTTGCTTTAAAACACTGCCAGCTGTTAAAAGAGCAAATAAGTGATGATCCCAGACACCAAACCAGTCACCTTGTTGCTCATGCCTAAATATAATACCCTTATTTACCATGTAGAAGAGATTTGCCCTTACTGTTACGAAGGTGATCAGATTTGGGAGGCAGTTGGAAACCTTCTTTGCTCTTGACAGGAGTGATTCAGGAGCTAGCAACTCCCAAAAGGCAGTTTGGCCTCTTGGAAGGTAATAGAGTTTAATAGCATGGACAGGGCTAGTCCATGCTGGTAGGTCTCAGTGCCAGAGTGCAGACCAAGTCAAATTTAATTAACTAATGTGAAGAAGTCTTACAGCACTATACATCACATATGTCAGGAAAATCTAGAAGAGGAGTAAGTAATCTATTGGTTGCTTGGCAGTGAAAGGTGAGCTGAGTCAGTTGGTGGTGGAGGTAGGGACAGTTCTCTTCACAAAGGGATCTATATCAGGCCAGATATAATTTCTTGGATCTTCCTTTTTTTTTATGTCCAAACATTTGTTCTAGAGATGAATCATCATCCTTATTGAGCTTCATACAAGCCATAAACTTCTTCATTTTACAGCTCCTGCAGTAAGAAAATACAAAGTAAATAGGCTTGTGGGTAAAACACAACGACAGATTAATGCAATTTTTCTATTTATTTCCTATGGCTAGCTATCTCTAGGAAATAAGGTAAGAGAAGCAGAGCATCTGTGATTCCCTATGCGATATTTTACAGACTTACTAGTTTGTAAGGACAATTTCATCCTTTATAAGAGATGGTAGCGATGGTTATAACTGTTAGAAGTTTGCACTGCTTTTTTCTTGAATTTGAATGTACTCTAAGGAGTGCTTGAGGAATAGGTAAATTGACCTGAATTTTCTCCTCAAACTTGGACAAACCTTTAATGGAGCCTTAAAAAGTTCAGTTTTTATTTAATTTTTCCTCTGTCTGAATAGGCTAGAAGAAAGGAACTTTTACATGATCTTCCCTGTTAAGTGCTTTAGGATGGCAAATACCATCACTGCATATTGATCGATAGCCTCATGGTACAAAAAAGACCCTCAAGCAATGACCTGAAGCAAAGTGGCCATCTGTCTATATACAGGAGAAATAGAATTTCTAAAATATAAAGGGACAGGTTGTTCTAGCAGTTCCAATGCAATTATTACACGTTATATGTAGACTAGAGTGTACAGCATTGAGTATTATATCCAAACACAAATGTGTACATGCACACACACAGAAATCGATACAGTTCTCAGGCTTAAGAAAAGAACAGAGCAAGAAGTTATATTATGACCAAAACATTTGAAAATGATTTTGGATTTTGGAGCTTCCATCTGTGAATTTCAAAATAGAGATTCTTATTCATAAGACAGGAGCTCATCATTGGAGCTCTGTACCTCTGGAGATGTCTCAGTCTGGACAAAGCATTAAAACTCTCAAAATCTTTTGAGATTCTGAGCCACCTGGTAATCTTCCCAGCCTATAAAGCTTGTTGGCTTTATACTCTTGTATGTACTGCATTATAAAAGAGCTCAGCTGCCACTACATTGCAATCCATTTCTGAGGGTTACTTGTGAAAGTGATGGGTTTGTATCCAGACTTACCTTGGTTCTGCACTTTTGCCATCCCACTGTTACCAGTGCCACCAGTGGTAATGAGATTGCTCTTGATTTGCAACTCTAGAGCAATTGAAAACCTTCCTTCCTCCTGGTAGCAAAGTTTCAAGCCTCTTTTCCTAGCACTCAGGAAAGCATATCTGAAATTCTTGCCTGCTTTATGTCAAAGCTGCATCTGCTAGGAGAGCTTTATCTATGAAAAAGTGAATGAGGTTTCAGATAATCTTTTTGACAGACTCTTAAACTATATGTAGATTCACAGTGTTAGGAAGCTGTGAGGTAAATTTAGATTAGTATGGACTAAATATAAATATACTGCTCACTTCTCTGAGCAATAGCTGTGAAGAGGTTAGACTCCTGCCAGAAATACGAGCATAAGTCCCTGCTCTGCACTGATTTTCAGTGGAGGTTGAAGTAAACCACTGAGACATCCACCCTCAAAGCTCGTTGGATGGGACCTTTGGCCTTCACTTCCCATTTGTAATGTAGAATAATAATATTTAATTACTGAATAGGGACAGTTCAAAGACGTCTGAATCAGTTTGACAGCTAGAAATGTTTTAGCTACTGTACCAGTAATGTAAGAGTCCAGCAGTTATCTTGGCATGCAGAGACAAGTTTTAATGGCATGACCTTTGCTCCAATACATGCCTGTTTTGTCAGCTGCTTAAAAGACAAAAATGTATTGATTTAGACACTTGAAGTTCAATAGGGCACAAATATTAAAAAGCCAAGGAAAATTAATAATTGTGAAGCTAAAAATTCAGGAAAGTGAATCGACGGAGGCCTTGGATGACATGTACGTTTTATGCTCTCCCAGCATCTAATATAAAGGCGAAGGCCTTTTTATCAGCAAAGAGTAAAACACCACTTCTTTATTTTTTTAGCCTTTATGAGTAATATAAAGGAACAGGGAATTCTTAAAAACTGATGCTGCAGTTTGGATCACATTGGCTGCTGATTGAGCTGACAGTGTTCATTTAAACCCTCAGTCAGGCAATACTTTTAAGCCCAGATGAAACCCACACCTGTTCAGGAAAGCACTGAGTCACATACCCACAGGCCAATACCATTTAAGTGCTGTTGATTTCAGTGGGATCTGAGTGTTTGCAGCAGCACCCTTCTTAAACAGGGATGTTACTCAGAGTAGGACCCGAAGGCAAATTTTTCCTGAGGATGATAAAGGTATGTAGCATTCATTGGTATATGAACAAACTCTGAGTTTGGGTGGCTCTCCTAAGACTATGTTTCTTGAAATCTAACATGCTTCATTGCATTTATGTATTTCCAAAGATTTTCTAGTAAGTCTTCAGTCATTAAAGCCTATTTTGGGAGTATTTTTCTGCATTAACTAGATTTCATTTGTTTAAATTCAGTATCTAAAAGCATGTAAGAATTGCAGTGCTGCTATTTAAATTATCTAGGGAAACATTTTTGTGTGGTGTTGATTAAGAGATTGCTTAAACAAATAAGTATACTTTTCCTTTTATATTTTTTTTTTAAACTTGCAAGCCAGGGAGAAACCAAACAAACATCCCAATATGTTCATAATGGAAAGCAACATAGGGAACAATTTATTCAGAACTGAAAGGCAAGTCAGACTTCATATATCTGTCCAAAGAAATTGGAATCACACAAAATCTTTTTTTTTTTTTTTTGACAGTAGCTTTGGCTATGCAAGTACATAAAAAAGAGAAAAGGCCTCTCCTTCCCCAAATCTCCAGGAAGAAGTTTGCAAGGATTTTTTTCCTAGTTTTAACCCAGGGGCTCACATCAGTGCACTTGTGTTTTAGGGAACATGAGGATCTAAAGCTGAGTCTGAGTATTTCTGGGTTTTGATGAGAGCAAATACTTCATTCAGCTGACAAACCTGAGTACAGGCTTCCAGGTTATTTTTCATCCACTCCTAACCATGCTATAATGAAAGAAAATAGCTCTGGTTTGGCTTTTTGTGCAGATAACAGGAAAAGCAATGCAGAAGCCTAAAGGGCCTCTCTCAGGAGGCTAAATCTTTGAGCATACCTGTAAAACACAGCACAGCTGTTCCCTATGAATATGGAGCCTGAAAATGCTGAGTAGAATCATAGAATGGTTTGGGTTGGAAGGGACTTCTAAAGGTCATGTAGTCCAACGCCCCTGCAGTGACCAGGGACATCTTCAACTAGATCAGGTGGCTCAGAGCCCCATCCAACCTGACCTTGAATGTTTCCAGGGGTGGGGCAACCTGGTCCTGAGTTCAGTAGGACCACTCCATACCCTGGCCATTCCTGCATGCTCCGGCCTAGCAAGCTGTTCCCCTGATGTCGGTCACAGAGGCTCAGGGAATCCACGTTCAGCTGTTCCACAGGGTTCCCACCACCTCCTGGCCCTGCAGGAGCTGGTCTGCATGTTCCAGGAGGGCTGTGGGGATGGGAGCAGGGCAGCCACAGGTGCTGAGGGAGGGAGGGGCAGGAGCACAGGCTGAGGCATGCACCTGTATTGCTTGAGGGAAAAGCGTAGGCAAAAGGAGCAAGCACTTGGTTATGGTTTTATTTACCAGTATTGGTATAGACACAGAGACCCTGGAACATCCCATTCTACTGCTAATTTACTTCTTGTTGCTCCTCTGGTAAGCAACAAGCTCATTTCTGATTTCTTTTGTCTTTGCAGCTGATTTATCACAGCAGCTTCTAAATCTGCTGTTGCTAGTTTGGCTATGGCCTTTGAGGTGAATTGTGGATAGCAAATATATGCTCCACTGAAAGACAAACCTGATTTTGTGCCTCAAGTGACAAAGCTGCCAGTGCAGAACGTGGCTGAATATTACAACTGCTGTCATGGACTGGGAACATCAAAAGGGCAGCTTGAGCACGGAAAGGGGGAACGTGCTGCTGTCTCCCTCCACTGGCCACCTTGAAAGACAGGGAAATATCACAGTAGAACAACTGCAAAACAGTTAAAGATGAGAAGGTTGCCTTCCTGGGTAAATGTGAGACGACTTCTGCTGCTAGTTTCACAGCAGTTGTAGATTGCTTGTAGATTGCTCATGTGAGGTAAACTGTGTTTAAGGAGAAGCACTTTGATTATCTGCAGCCTGTCTGAAGAAGTGCAGCATGTGTCATCTGGCTAACATAGACAACAATATATTAAGCCCTACCTTTAAACTACCCACTTACATATTGTTATCAAAGTAAAATATAAACAACATTATAGTAAGATAAATAGTTAAGTAAGGAAAAAACAAGCCACAGGCATGGTCAGTGCTGTCCGATGCAAAAAGTTCCAGCTGTTAGTGGAATACACTGAATGTGATGTTATAGGATATGGAAAAACATCAGTATATTAACAACATTATTCTCATACCAAATCCCATATTAAATGCAAAATTCAGTGTTATTCTAGCTACTAAGAAGAAAATTAGCTCTATCCTAGCCAAAACCAGGACAGAGATAAAGGACCATAGGCACTATTACAAGCCTGTGAGTCTGATTTTTAATGAGCCCATAAGTAACATGATGGCTAAATTATTCTACGGGTTTTGCACAATAGGATGGCTGTATTGATGTCTTTGTATTATGATGCCTCCAATAGAAGAGAGTTGCAGCATTAGAGGGGTCAGAGTTTCAGTGCTAAAGATAGTCTCTGCAAACTGTGTATATCAAAATGCCAAATGACATGTTAAATAAAGAGAAGTGTGAAAACAACAAAGCAAAACCTCACTTTAAGAGCTTTAATATGTACAAGTATGGCTCAACTTGAACAAATGAAATATTTTTTTCAATTAAATAGGAATGAACCATATGTACTGTTCAGAAAAGGAAGCAGATAAAGCACAGCATTTCAAAACAAGCAGCTGTTCAAATATAAATTTCCTGTTTATTGGGATTTCAGTTGTATCAGAGTAAAGGTCTCAGAGTGTCTGAGCAAGTCAATCATTATATACCTTGTTAGTGTGACAGCCCCTTGTGTATTGTTTGGTTGGAAATATAACACAAATACCCTAAACCCCTACTGTGCCTGCTTCATGGTGCATAAATCTATTGTGTGTCATGTCACTTAGAGTTTTCATGGCAGACTACCAAATGGGAGAGGAAAATACACAATCAAGCCTTCATTTTAATAAATGAAATTAAAGTACACACAGGAAATACAGAACAGAAATGTTTTCATTAGTGCTGTTTCAAGGGTCCGTCACTCAAAATGGAGACTTTTGTAAGCCCCACTGAACATTTGACTACATATGCAAATGAGTGGGTTTGCCAAATATATAATATTTTCTTTTCCAACTTTGATGATCCTTTTGTAAGAATTAACCTATGCCAAATTATTTTCACTAGCATTATGTCTTGTACCTGGTTAGACTGACAAGGACAGAGACTTTGGGCTCTGCCAACACTGCCACTAGCTGCTGGTTGTGTTCCAAGGGCTTCTTTCACAGAAGCCTCCTTGGAGATGTACCTGTATTAGACTTGTTTAAACACCAAAATGCCTTGCCTCCAAAGTCAACAATATAACCAGAGTGAATGCTAAAATGAAGTTTGGGTTAGCTGGGTCCTTCAAGCTCCCCATTTTCTTTACCTCATTACTCATACTTAGGAAGCACCTAAAAATAATTGACTTAATTTTGTTGGGCATTGAACAAAGCAAAAGTGAAAAGAAGGATCTTGGCCCTAAACCATGTGATCTAAACTGACATGTACACTGTGCTAGGCAAAGTGTCAGTTTTGGGTAAAAGAATAAATAAATACACGACCTAAAGATAATGGTTCCCCCTTCCTCACATGCATTCCTTTGGGATCCAAGAAATAAAACAGATAACCTTAAGAATTAGATTTTGCAACTAGACTTTTTGAAAAATGAATCTGGTACTGTGTAGTAGAAAAAGCTGGCTTGTATTTTTTAAATTAAGCTAGATCTTGTCAGCATTAACACTCTCTATTTCCACTGTTACGTTCCTTCCAAAACTGAATCATCCGTTTTATTTCACTGAGCCCAGGGGGTCCAAAATCTGAAATAACACCTAATTTAGGAAGGGTGGTTCCCAAAGAGGGTTCTTTGCAACACTGGCCAAAATAGGAGGAAAAGAAAACAACTAAACCAAAGAAATTATGTGTGAGATCCAATCTGCTGAAACTGAGCACTGAACTTGTTTTGAAATGCCAGGAGAACAGCGAGGCAGTCCTGGAGCAAGTGACAAGTTTCCTATCTTGTCTGTGGCAAGAAACCACGTGAAGCTCTCCAAGGGAAGCTCCTGTCTGCATAATGTAGATGCTACCCATCTTCACAAAGTTTCGTCTCATTACTGATATTTTTCCCCTTTGCTGCAGAAAATCAGCCCTATAAAAGAATATCATAAAAGCAGTCAGGACACAGAAGCAGATCTGAGATAATGGGTGACAATCAAGAGATGCCCTCTTCTGAGGCTCCAGCAGTATGATGGTACAGTCAACAGCAACTGATGGGACTTTCAGAGTTGCCTGGAGAATGTAGATGCTGTCTAACAGGAATGCAGAGCTTAATTCCTTTAAATATCTTGGGTAAAATCCCAGGTATAATTCTCACTTTAGAGAGAAGGTAAAAATGCTCAAACTTAGACACAGTAAGAGCATAAATGAAAGTTGCTGGTGGTGTCATTTTTTTATGTATATCCTAACTGATAAAGCAGTCTGGAGACAAAAATATCTTTCCATTAATTAAAATGAATTCTGCACTGATAAAAGCATTTTCCCTGCATATTGTTTTCTCCTAACTGTGCCATTAGAGGTGGGAGTTCCAGGAGGAAGCACAATGATTTTGACTCCAAATTTGATGGCAAGATTGGTAATTTTTGGTTGCTCTTCCTTGACAGTGTCTTATGATTAACATTTCTACAGTTTTAGGCTGAACTGCTCATGCCTAAGAAGCAAGTGCTGCATTAGAATGCTTTTTTTTCTGGGGGAAAAAAAAGAGTAGCTACACCTTTAAGGGCTGGAATAGGCACAGGCACAAATTATTACTCCACTTGAAGGTAACCTAACAGAGGCAAAAATGCTTCCATAATAAAGAAATTTCTGCTGCCTATTTACAGTCTTTATACTTTGAAGAGTTGTTTTAGTTTAAAACAGTATTAAGAACACATGTATATGGGTGATAGAGTGTCTTGCTGAATGCTTATTCTGGTCAGATAAATGTTTCCTGCTGCAGCTTGCTATTCTTCCTTCTTTAGTCTATGCATGTTGCTCTGAGTAGTTATTATCAATAATATATTTCTACTCAGCAGTTGCCATCTGCTAGCCCAAACCTCTTTCAATGACAAACAGGTAATGGTCCAGACCTCCAGCAGGCATAAACCAACATGTCTGTATTGGCTGTACTGAGCACTACTCATGTAAATAAGCTGACCCCGCTTATGATTACAGGTTGAGCTCAGCACAGTTCAAAAGGTTACACATGTGATATGATGAAAGCCCTCAAACTACTAATGCTTCTCCTTTACTGGAGGAAAAATCCCTACATTCCCTATTTTCACCATTCACTTCTCAACACTGCACATTCATTTGCAGAATTAAGCTTTTGATGGCAAAAAATTCAAGAGAATTTAAGATGTCTGTCAAAACCTCTTTTCACCTCGTTACTCTACTTACAGCTCCTGACCTCAGGCTCAAATGAGGCCACCAAAGAACTTTCATTATGGTCAGCAGCTCTGAGATTGAGCTCTCTGGTACTCGTGATGGAGCTCCCACTTCTCATGTTCTCCCCAGCATCTCTTTTCTTCAGGCTAGATGAGGCCTGGATTTCTATAAAGTTAAAATATTTTAAAAGATCACATTGTAAATAAGCAGTCAAATGAAAAAGGATCTCTTTCTTCATTTTATTTCAAAGGGTGCAAGTGAATTTTCCTCACCTCAATCAATCCTGGTTACATTTCTTTTTTACAACCAGCAGAATGTAAAAGAAGCAAATGTATAGAGTGAGCTCCAAATTAGTTAGGATTGTTGAATCTAAACATTATCTGGGAATTTGCTGCTGTGACTACAGTTTTGCTTCTTACATAGGAAAGCGTGCCTCAGATATGACCTCACAAACAATATAAAGCAACACTACGAGACTTCATTATTCACTACGTCTCAGGAGGATGGCATAATCATCTAGCTCAAGAAAGCGAAGAGCAGATGGTACACTGCAGATTTGCATGTTTGCACCACTTATTAGTTCATAGAATTAAGAAAGCAGATTTTAAGATTTTAAAAAATATTTCTTCCTAGAAGTGATAGTGAAGTGGGTTTTGTATCATCCTCTGTTACGTATCGACTTCTCTATGTAATTGTGCTGCAAACATTTCTGTCTGAGATGTTAGTTAATTTTTCAATATTTGACAGCAGTGGTTATTCATTTGTATGGAGAGATCTAATTCTCCTTATGGTGATTGATTCTGCATGCACATAGTATTAGTTCTTCTTATAGAATGGAGAATGAATTATGAAAATACAAATACTTTGTGTTTAATTACTCAGTACCACCAGCCATGCAAAAGATCCTTTAGTAAAATACTTTAACTATGCTGTTTGCTCTCTACTTTTCAGAAGGAGGCAGATTAAGAGAGCTACTTTATGAACATTGGTGTTACTGTCGTAAAATTGCAAAAGAGAGAGTTTGAGTTTCAGCTATTTGTTCTTGCGTCTATTTCTGGTTTTTTTGGACACATTTTTCCTGTACACAATTTGAAAGCAAATGAAAAGGATAACAAAGTGTATTTCTGGTTGACTATACTGATAGATGCATTTGATCACATTTTACTTGAGAAGAGACACTATGATTTGGTCTGTCATGGACATGTGTATTCTTAAGACAGAAAAAAAGTCATCTGTGAAAAAAATCAGATTGACTATTCTAGGAGCTGAAGGCTTGTACTCATTCAGTTAACTGAACACGAGCTATGACGGCACAGTCCTCCCTCTCTTTAGCCCATTAAGGTGCTCCAGTTCTTAGAGAAATGCCTATAGGTTAGGATTTGTGCCAGGTCAGTGCTTGGCTTCTCTGAGGAGCAGCCCCAAAAGGGGACTGGTGTCTTGTGTTTGAGAGGATGTGGAAATCTGTCTGGAAGGAAATAATCAGAGGGAGTTTGACAAGGCAGAACATGGATTTGGTGTTACTGCATGTCTGAGCTTCTCTGGACACCCAGGGGCTGTGGGGCTTGTACTTCAGTATGGATCCCAAGCTACCATTGCTGAATCTTTCCAAAATCCTCCTCCTCCTCCCTGTCACCACACCATGCCACATGAAGGTGCTTAAGCCTCACATATGGAGGAATGCTGAATTCTTAAGCATTGCAAATTAAGATAACTAACATGAATTCTATATATATATTCTAAGGGATTGTCAGTCCTCCAGAATTTACTGTTGACAAAAAAAGAAGTTGACATTGGTATTTTTTATTTTGTAGGATTTTCTTTAAAGCAAAAGAAAACAACAACTTTTAAACTCTAAGGCATTCCAGTCATATTTTAGTTGCTATAAATACAAAATTATACTATAGACTTAATTTCAGTCAGGTCAGTAATGGCAGGAAACTATCAACACTTCTGCTTTCAAAGTAATCACTGATAATTTACAGCTGGGGAGAGCAATCAATATGCAGGAACTGGATTCATTATAGGTGAATTGAAATCTTTGACCTGGTAAGGCCTGATGCCTTGCTCTGAACTAGACTAGAATTTCCTATGGTAGAAAGGGTAGTCCAAATTATTGTATTAATTTACCTAAAAGTAGTAAGCATAGGGACATGTCAGTTTACTGGGAAAGACTTCAGTTTTCATCCTACCTATTTATAAATGACCTGCCTGAACAACTTACATGTTACAGATGATACAGATATTACACCACCCAAGATAAGAGTGTTTTGGTCATCTTGCATCATATAAACACCAGGTGATAGGAGCCCCGACAAATTGAAAACCTTCTCTGAAAAGTCCCTGCTGTCAAATCAGTTACAACTTTTCCCATTTTTTGCCAGATGGGTTCATATTTTTTATGCTGAACATCTCTCCCACTGAATGTTTAAAGAAAATTCGGGGGATAGCGATTTGAAAATATAAGTTGTTTCCACTCATTAGAAAAGCTTGGGAACATAAAGGTAGGCTTTTAAATTTGGTTATATTTCTGTCTCTTTCCCAAAATAGATGTCATAGCAATCTTCACTGGGAATATTACAAAGAGGCATTTCATGACAACTTTTTGGAGATCCTCTAAACATACTTGAATAGAGAGTTGATAGTCAAATAATTTCAAGATTTTGAACAGAACTTCCTACACTCCCAAAGATCATTTTGTTGAACAAAATAAATAATTGTCCCTTGGCTTGTCCAGCCAGGCAGCTGCACCCAGAAGCAGGCAGCCCAAGGCAGCCCAGAGCATGTGGTGGCTCCAACCCTCACTGGTGGGCCTGGATGACACTGTCCTACACCCCTGCAGCCCTTTGGAAATGGAGACTGGCTCTCCATGGATGTCTTGCACTGGTTTGGGTTTATCAATTGGTTAGGGTTCACCAAGTCACACTTGCCAGCTGGAGAAGAGGCTTAGTATTGAAAAGTCCTGTAAATGTGAAGAGGTATATACTCAGCCCATCTCAAAGTCTATATAATTTCTCTGCCTACTTCTTTTTTTGTTTCTGATTGGCACATTATTTGTAATGGTATTAGGTTTCAATATAGCAAATATATCTTAAATGGACAATCCTTGACAATCCATGTTAATGAAATAGGATTTTGAGGGCCTCCAGTTCTGGCTTGAAGTGCCCTAATTTTGGCTGAGGTTCAGTCCTCCATGGCTCCAGAGATCTTTTGTGTTTGTACTAGAAAAAATCACAGCCTCCCAGAAAAACACCTTACATAGCTTGTCATGCACTTAATCTCCGTAGGTAGGCTCTCGCTGTGACAGGGCCTCTGGTTTAATAATAAGCCTGCAATTCTATTCTATAAATTTTCTGGCTTGATAGGCGCTTTGCTGATTAATGTTGTCAGAATGGGATGTGCTGAAAAACACCTTCTGATGCATTACACGAAAGGCTCAATCTAACAGATGTATGAGATCAGTTTATTGTCATGTTCTTTTACCAGGAAAAGTCAAGACTTTGGGCTAAATCAATGGTGCAATTTGTTTAATGTGAAGTTTGATTTTGCTTGAGTCAGACCTCACTGGTCTTTTCTTTCTCTGAGGCATGCTAATATCTTTCTTTTTAAGTTTCTGATTTCCTTTATTTTTTTTTCCAAGATTTGCTTCTCCTGCTGTGAGTGAGTTATTTGAAGGATATTTATTCATAAAGTAGGTTCTTTTCTGCCTGGACTGAATGAAAATATCTTGTGGATTCTCCTGACTTTTCAGAAGTATTTTGATCCTAACACTTTATGTAAAACAAAAGCCTCACAACCACCAAGCAAGTGCGTTATCTTTGGTGAAACTTCTAAATCTTGTGTTATGAAATATGGAAATAGTCTGGTGTACAGATGGAAAATCTAAAGATACTTAGATTTAATATGCAAGGATTAAATCTGAAAAAAATAACATCAGATCCTTGCAGAAAATAGAGCTTTACCTGCAAACACCTCATTCAAAGGATCTAGTCTTGAATATGGATAAAAGAGATCTCTATGATAATTTGTATTAAGTTCCTGGTTATTAAGAAATGATATGTGCAATTGCATATTCTGGGATGAAAGTTGTGGCACTAACTTTTTTTCTTTTTGTAACTGCTGCCTGGTTATCCTTGTGCTGTTTACAACCTGTTAGAAAGGGATCTTCATGCTTTGCAATGTTTTGCATGGTGTGTTGGGTGTAGATGCTCACAGTGCGGTGAGGTGGGCGGGGCATGGAAAGGGGCAGCCTCTCTGAGGAGAGGCTGGGGCTGCCCTGTGCCAAACTCAGCCACTTCCAGTCGGCTCCAACTGACCCATGGCAGGGAACAGCCCAGCCCCTCAGTTAAGGGGGTGGCACCTCGGGGCCATTTTTTGTCACTGTTTTTCATTACCAAAATATGATTTAACAGTCAATAAATTAAATTAGTTCTTCCCAGGCTGAGTCTGTTTTGCCCATGATGGTAACAGTTAAATGTTCTCCCTGTCTTTATCTTGACCCATGAACTTTTTAATCTAATTTTTTTCCTGCTGTCCTGTTGAGGAGGGAGAGTGAGTGAGGGGCTGGATGGTCATTTGGCTGATGGCCAGCCTAACCACATCTGGACATGTATGATCCAGAATTTATTTGAACTGGCCTTTATTTATTTTAGCTCCCTCCCCTGCCCTCCTTTGTTTTTAAAGCTTGAATCATTATTTTCTGTCAAAGCTGAATCTAGGGATGTTTCCTCCTCTTTATGTCTAGCTATCATTCTGTGAAGTACTTACTATTTAAATATATGCAGGAATAGAAAACAGAAGGAACACTAAGAAGAAAAGTCTTACCTCCAAACTGGGAGAGGCATATTTCCAAGATTGTCTAGGATCAAAGCTCTCCTCTGTGGGACAGAAATCCACCCACTATTTACTGCAATAATGATGTAGCTGTAAAGGCAATCATCAATGATACATAGGTCAAATGCATCTCCAAGGTATGTGAGTTTTAATGAGGGAAGCCTATTTTCCCCAGCACTTGGCTCTGTAAGGACCCTGCACCAGCTCCCCAGCGGCAAAGTCGGTTGGAGTTGCTGGTTGGCAATGGTCTGCAGTCAGTCCCTGCCTCGATGCTCACCGTGTGAACACCATAGGGCATCCAACATGTCCATGGGAATTTGTCTTCCGCAGGCATTAGCAGAGGTCAGACACTGACCTTTGCTACAGCTCATGTTCGTAGGAACAGAAAGTCATCCTTTCCTTAGTATTACAACACTACCTGCATGAGGCAGTAAGTCCACATTTCTGTGTTCTCAGTGTCTTGAGGATTATTTTACGGATGACTCTCCTGCAGCTCGTGGCTTCTTCCCAAACTGAAGAGCTCCTCTCTCCGTCTGCTTTTCAGGTCAGAGAGTCAGGTGCAATACTCACACAGGATCCCTCTTACTATAAAAATACTAAATTTTTGGAGTCTCATTAGCTCCTCCTAGACATTATGGTTGTATGAGCTAATATTAAGACCACAGCTTAATTACTCTGTTTCCAAACTCTGCCCCTCAATCTTAAGATCTGGGAGTTGACATTACCTCAGTTCCTTGGTTGGAAAACCCACAAATCCTGAAGGGCCATCACTGCACCCCACCAATGGGCAGAATGAGGGCAAGTTGTGCCTGACCTGACAACAGCTTCACACACCCCAAAGCTTTTTCCTGACTTCCTCAGCACTCATTGGTTATGCTGAATTCAGAATTGAACAATAGAAGTGGATCTGTGGTGAGAAATGCTGCTGAGGACCACGTGTCCACATGATGTGCTTTTCAAGGGTTTTCCTTTTGGCTGGCTCTAGCCTGGTCCTGTGGTCTGAATGCCCATTTGTGGCTGGGCTACATTAGATGTTCTCCTGGAGGACATCTCTGGGGGTACCTTGCCTCAAAGGAATCTAGTTTGTGTCCTTTTCTTCTGCATCACTGTGTGGAGAGTAGTAATCTTTGAGCAATTCCTGGCTTGAACGAAGACAGTGATACATATTGACCATAGGCTGTGCATGAACAGCTCCTCTAAGTTGTCGTAATGAGCTTTTGGTTTTGCTGTGTATGTAGCTATGACTCAGTGATGCTTTTATTTTGTGTGTCCTGCTTTTATTTTGTGTGTCCTACTTTTACTTTTCTGATACACATCCCTACAGGCAAGCAGGCTGCATTTTTTTTCTTCTCAGAGACAATGCAGGCTGAAAAGGAAAGCACATGCTATCTTTTTAAAGTCTGAAAACAGTTGAGTGCTTGTTTTGTGTGGAGGAAAACAAAAAATGTTAAACAAACAGAAGTTGGCAAGAAATGTCATAAGACGTGCTTTGTTGCACTGTTCCTTTTATGACAGCATCCTTTTTCCAAATATTTAACGTGATATGGCCAATTTAAGTATTGTCACAGGTTAATAATAAAGTTTATAGTAGAAGACAGGTGGTATGTGGGGAGAAAGATGGGGATTATCTACTATTCTACGGATTAATTTTTTTGAAAGAGATCGGCTCTTTCCATAGATCACAGAAAAATTTCCAAAACATTTCTCTTTAGTGATGTCAGTGCTTCTGAACCATTTTCTATATTTAAAAATCAACTTTTCCCCCTGAAAAACATGCTTGATTTTTGTATCTTATGTCCTGACATGCTGCTGTAAACTGCAAACCATCTAGCGTGTTTGGAAGTAAGGTCAGCAGCATCTTTGTCAGCTCCATGGAGCTCTGTCATCCATCAGTAAATCTAGCAGTGAGGAGAGTTTGCAGGACTCGGATGCTTCTCTTCAGCCTGCTGTGCTGGGTGTCTGTCATATGGCCCATTAATGGCAAGATGTTGACACTGTCATTTTTCACAAAGTTGTAAGTGAGCTATGAGCCAAAAGCAGGTAAAAAGGCAAATTAACTCATACAGCATGTAGCCTGCTGCCCATGATCAGCCTTCTCTACCTAGACAGAGGCAAGACTGGAGCAATACTTCCAAAAAGTACTCATTATTATTCAAATTTCTCAACGCATAAGTTTTGAAGTGTGGTTGCATAATATTTGTGCAATGTTGTATTAAGAGAAGAGCTTATCACAGACCTGAGACCTCAATTTGGAAAAATAATGGTATTGCATGTTTGATTATTGCTCTTCTCAGATACTGATCAACGGCAACGCAGTAGGAGAAGCGTGGGCTTCCTCAATCTGCCAACAAGAAGGTCTTTCAAGCTTGCCAAGAAAACTGCTATTGTTTGTGCCCAGGCCCCAGTCTCACAAGCTGTTCTGTGCGGGTGGACCGCAGTACTTTGCTGAGTCCTGGTGACTTTGTTGACTACAGCAAAATGGAGAATTCCACAGCAGGAACATGATAAATCCCTGATGGGTTGGAAAATGGGTTTCAGATCCATCTGAAGAACAGCTCAGCCCACTTGTATGCAAATGGATTATTGCTACAGGGACTGGATTTGAATCTTTTTTAAAAAAGGCATCTCTTCACAGCTAAAATATGCATTTTATACATATTTACATTGTAAGCTGAAATTTAAGGAAGGATGTTATGGAAGGATGAATTTAGCAGATTCTGCCATGTCAGAATCACACAATATGTGTGTCCTGCTTGATAGGCAAAGCTTAGATTGGCAAGATGAGCAGAGCTCAGTATGTCTTCTGTATATTTGCTATTTCTACCAGCAGAATAAATTGTCTGTGTGTTTGAGGAGCCTGCACCATGGGTCAGGAGCCCTGTATGCTACTTAGCACTATGGGGACACAGAAAGGAGAATTAAGAGCTGTCATGAGGTTGGCTTTTGGTTTGTTGAAACTAACTTGTACGAGAAAGATGAAAACAGAGTTTAACTTTATCATCTGTTTGGCTACATACTGGTATATAGATGAGTACTAGTGCTAGGTAAGCACGGGTGTCCCCAGGCTTTGGACAGCCTGGCAGGCTCAGGAATAGTGTGAAGCCCTTGAAGACACTGATCCTGGGTAACCCTCTTCCCACGGGGTGGTGTTTGGGTTGGACAAGAAACAGTGGGTTAGAACCACTTCTGTCTCTTGGCACCTTTCTGTGGAAGACATGGACGAGGATTGATCAGCATGCAAGAGGAGTGATGCAAAACCTGTGATGCTGATGGCAGGGGGGTTGGAACTAGATGATCTTTAAGGTCCCTTCCAATCCAAACCATTCTATGATTCTATGATTCTAAAACCTCCCTGAGATATACATTACCATCTTTGCTTAAGGCTTGAGGGTTGCTGCTTCCTGAGACTAGCTGCCCATGCCTGGGCAAGACACAGACCCAGGCAGGAGTCTGCTGTGCTGAGCACAGAGGGGAGTTCTCAAACCTGGAGATATGCCCAGGGTCAGGCAGAAAGCATGTGGACAGCAAATCAGACATAGCACCTAAGTGTGCTATCAAGCCTTGTTATCCAAAGTCTGTTAGTGTTAAGTCTGTATAGAGAATCCAGAAGAAGAATCACATAAAAAACTCCCCCAGCTTGCTCTATCCCAGGCTGCAGAGGGATTTTTTTCCGTTCTAATATGGATAGGATGGGGATTTTTTGTTTGTTTATTCATATTACCTAATGTAACAAATTAATGATTTTTTAAAATAAACACTAAATAGTGAAAGGTGATGGCCAGGTTTGCTCCAAAATACATATTTTTTTAAAGCTAAGATTTGAGAAAAGGCAGGAAAAGAACTATTTCCAGAACAGAGGAAAAGAACAGGTAGAATATCATGCCTGAAAACATGTACATTTCTCTACCCTATTTGCCCACCAAGTATTACAAGGAAGTGTGAAAAATTATAATAGCTACAAATATACTGTGAACAACTGTGAAAGCAACTTGGTTTTATTTCCTCAAACTGTAACTGGAAAAAAAAAAATATAAAACATGGGTTAGTCTCCTTCTGCAGAGCTCTAAAATTATTTATCTCCAAATTTTTTTTAATGTTTTTGATGTATTTCCCATTTGTATTAATCAGATTCAATTATTTAGAACTAAGTCTTTAAGTTCTGTTAATATAAACTTACCAGTCCCCAAGCTGTAAATTAAATTTTTATTTTATTTCTATATATGCTTTCTCTCTTACTTTAATGCCAAAGGTTTGTCTCTTGTCTAATGGCTATAATGAAAGCTTTTACTGCTAAATTAAAATAAAATGAGTTAATGGGTACCCAGTGCCTTGTTCTAGTTAAAATGTGCATCAATTTGCAATGACCACTGCTTTGGGACTGTAGCATGTGTTTTATCTTAGGCAAAGTGTAGTGAGCAGTGTGAAATTTAGCTTTAAAAGTACATAATCTGCTCTTCTGTAAATCTATTTATAGTTTATTTCCCTTACTAAAAACCTTACCACACTTTAACAAGTCACATTGAAAGTTTCCATGGTAGGTGATTACTTCAGATTGATTTTTTTAAAATGAGTGAAAATTCAGATTTTTGAAAATGGTTTAGACATTCAGAGGATGACATTGAGTGAAAAATGGACAATTTAAACTTTAAAAAATTTCCTCCTCTATGATGTGGAACAGCAGTAGATTTTTCCAAAGGAATACACTTACAGTCAAGTGACTTTAACTGTTCCCATGAATATCCACTCAGGTACGAAGGAAATAAAATCCTTAGACAGAAGAGGGCAGATTTAATTTTGAATGTGTTATTTTAAATATTTGATGCTTTTTTTAAAAAAGGTGCTTTTTTGAAAAAAAGATAATGCTGATTTCCAGACCTTTGACTGTTTCTAAATTTCTAATTCTCCTTATTATAACATTTTGTGTGAAACTGAAGTGTGGATGGGATTTTGTATGATACATGTAAGCAATCACAGGGATGAATTCACCTTTCTATTTTAGTATCACTTTCA
>NW_010336449.1:28954-29370 GCF_000700745.2 Antrostomus carolinensis
GGAACAGGTTTGAGCCCATTTACTCTTAACCAGTTTTAAAAGGACAGTGCAATATATTGCCAGTAATACTCCATCAGCACTATTTGAAAATAAAATATTAGAATCATAGAATCATTTAATTGGAAAAGACCTGTGAGATCCTTGAGTCCAACCGTACCTATCCAGTACTAAACCGTATCTCTGAGCACTTTGTCTACCCATCTTTTAAATACCTCCAGGGATGGTGAATCAACCTCTTTCCTAGGTAGCCCGTTCCAGTGCCTGATAACCCTTTCAGTGAAGAAATTTTCCTGACATCCAATCTGAACCTCCCCTGGTGCAACTTGAGGCCGTTTCCTCTTGTCCTATCACTTGTTACCTGGGAGAAAAGACACACGCCTTCTTCGTTGCAACCTCCTTTCAGGTAGTTGTAGAGA
>NW_010336450.1:0-2957 GCF_000700745.2 Antrostomus carolinensis
CAGGAGTGGATCACTTCCACTCATCTTTGGGTGACAGAGGCTGGGGTTGCGGTTACAGGAATTTCCAGATGCTCCTTTCATCACTGTTGCAAAACAGCTTGTATAATGACTGCTTGAGAGGTATTAAAATAAATGCTGCCTATTTGTCTCGTGTACCTCAAATGACAACCTTCTGATTGATGTTTTGCCTTTTCATTGACCCAGCAAGGCTTGCTGGGTCAATGATACCTATTAAATGCTTGTTATACCACTGGAATTTACTGTGGAAAGAATCAGAGCTGAATACTGGCAAGGCATGATGTGGTTGAAGTTTTAGCTTTAGTTTTTTTGGTGCATCTTTGTAACATCAGCTGGCTCTTGTAAAAGCAGCTGAGTAATTTTAATTAATAGGCTATTTCAGTAACTGTAATAACAATTCAAAAGCTTCTCTGTTCCAGATACTGCACTAATTCCTAGTATACCAAAGATTCAGTCCATGATTGAAGATGCCTGGAGAGAAGGCTTTGATCCTCATGGGGCATCTCACTTCAAGAACAGATTACATGGTTCCAAAGCATGGATAGGAGCATGTGAAATTTATTCACTGTTAACCAGTCTCAGGATAAAGTAAATACTGCTTTTTTGTTGTTGTTGTTATTTTTAAGTTTCGATTTAAATGCTGTACCTTTAAAGGTCAGAATTGCCAACTGTGTGATGACAAAGCCATCTTAGTGGCTTTAAATATGACCAACGTATAAAAAGATCTGATTTAGTGCAGCATAAAGCTGTGTAACTACTTTTGCAGGTACATAAACTGAATAGCTACTGAGATCATTGAGACTTGGTGAAGAATTATGGTACATATGCATAAAATCAAACGTTGGTTAAAAAATTAATTTCTCTGGAAGTTTCTTCTCAAGAAGAATCTGAATTTCAGCTGTTCACTGCACTGGCATAATTCAGAAAGCTCTTAATTGGATTCTCTAGTGTATGTGTATCACGTACAAAAAAATTAAACATTTTAATTTTTGCAAGTTTCACAAGTTCTTGTTAAAATGAACAGAGTAAAGTGTTTCTTTGTTATGGAACAAAGCTTCCAATTTTGAACAGTATTGGATTGTTTTGTAATTATGTGTCCCCTACTCCTGAATTATTAAAAAAAAAAAAAGTGGCAATGACCACTAGATGCATGGAATTGCTGTGATTATGTGCAGGAGGAAGGGACTGAGAAGTGAAAAAATTGCTTTAACAAACAACCTACTTGAAATTTTATTGTTGCTTTCATTCTAAATGTTCTGTAGGTGCCAAATCATTGACTTCCACAAACCGACTGGCCCTATGGGTACACACCCTCGTTTGTTTGAGTGGATTTTGCGTTACTATTCTACAGATAATGAAGGTGCTGCAAAGGTGGTGTGTACTTCCAAACCACCTATCTACTTGCAACATCAAGGTCAGTATCACAAGATGCTGGTTTCTTACTATTCTCTTCTTTATATGTGTTTTAATTCAGAGCAACATTTTACATTCCTTCTTCATTTAATTGAAGACATGGCTTTATTTCCTGTTATTTTTTTTGTTAAGAGCAACATTAAAGTTTGTATTTTTATTGAATGGAAGAGGTGGATGTGATTGGGATCTCAACTTTTTGATATCTGCTATTTATTTATAACTATCTTATTAAATTTCACATAGTGTTTTGATCTGAAAATAAGTAGTGTGCTACGACGAAGTAAATGGGATTTATGTGTTTTTAAAATACTGAAACTCTATTTTGAAATTAGGTCATAGTCGTACTGTTGTTGGAATAGAAGAGAAGAAGAATAAAGCCTTATGTTTGCTACTGTTTGACCCGGGGTGTCCTTCTCAAGAAATGCAGAAACTGCTAAAACAAAACAGTGATGGTACTAATCTCAAACTGCTTCGGAAATTTGCGGGTAACTTGAAAGAAAAGCAATACCAGATAGTGGCTGTAGATGGTGTACTCTCATTGGAAGAGAAAGCTGTAAGTATTCTGGAAAGTAGTTTCTGTCTAAGAACATATAAGACAATCTGCATTTCTTCTTTAATACTCAAATGCATATGCATATATAGTTTTGTGATTAATGTTTTTTCATCTTTTTACTTTCCTCATTCTTCTTCTCTGTTACTTTCTGATTATTCTTTGTGAATTGAGTAATCACAGGATATCAAAACCAAGAAAGTTTTGCATGTAAATGCATGCCACCTTGATGTAACTGGCAACTTCTAAGTCTTTTATGAAGCTTGCAGCTGTCTTCAGTTATGAATTAGTCTTTTTCTTTTTCTTAAAATATTTTCTCCTAAATAACTTATTGTGGGCATATAACATACTTATAATTTTGGACTATGAATGCTTTCTGTGTAGGGATTTTTATTGCAACTTTGTAAAGCTACGTGGTATCTATCACCCTTTGACAGTTGAAGAACAAGGTGTACAGATCCTGAGGCCTAACCATCCAATGTCTCCTCAACTTGGACTCTAGAACTAGTGCATTCTGCTTTCTTAAAGTACTCAGAACTTCATATATTCAAAACACGGCCCTAAGCAACTTACATGCTTGAGCTGTCAACGTTTTTATAAATCCTATCCACGTTTAACTTTGATCATTGTAACTTTTTAAGACCTTAGAAGTTTTCAGCTGAATGTCAGGTGTAATTTTTGTTTCTTAAGCTTTCTCTTTCCTACACTAACAAATTGATTCTGAAGAACCATTTTTCAATTCTGTGGTATCCTGTCAGCACTGTTCAGCATGCTGAAGCTTCAGGATAGACTTTTATTTAAACTATGTTATAACTGATGACTGAGTCACCTGCACAACTGTATTTAACAGCTGTATATTGAAATGAAGTAAAGTGTTCTCTGGATCTGAGCATGTCAGAAATAGTGGTAAAACACAGCTAACCTCTTCCTCCTCCTGGCAAGAGCTTTACAGTTCAGGACATAGTAAAAGGAAGAG
>NW_010336450.1:2997-40950 GCF_000700745.2 Antrostomus carolinensis
TGGTTTTTTTTTTCCTTTTTTAAAAGATTTTATTTGTATTTATAGATATCAATTAGAATTTTGTCTTTAAAGTTCCCATTTAATTAAGATGAAATATAACCCCTTATACTCATTAAGCTTACTAAACTACTGATTTGGAAAATGCTCTTTAATGTGGTATTTTCATTAATTAAGCTCTAATTTCCCCTCTCCCACCTTTTTTTAGGCTCGCTGTCATGCTTCTCAGGTCTTAACATCAGAGAAGATTCCTTAAAGGATGCCTTTATTACCTCTTCTGGTATCTCCTGGATGCAAAATGTTAAATTTCTGGATTGTGACCCTAACTCAAAAATTTCTAGACTTTAACTGTGTCCCCATAAATGTCCCCCCCCATAAAGGGGGCTTTGGAGAAGCACAATACTAGAGTGAACCTGTGGTTTTGATCTTCAAGTCAAAACTGTGCCCTTCTCATGCATATGTAACTCTGAAGTATTACAGTTCTTGTCTTAATGCTGGATGCAAAATGTTAACTTTCTGGACTGTGACCCTAACTCAAAAGTCTCTAGACTTTAACTGTGTCCCCATAAATGTTTGGGGGCTTTGGAGAAGCACAATACTAGAGTAAACCTGTAGTTTTGATCTTCAAGTCAAAACCGTCCCCTTCTCATGAATCTGTAACTCTGAAGTATTACAGTTCTTGTCTTACTAGAAAATTTGCTATTTTCTAAGTTGCTTAAATTACAAAGCAACACCTACCATCCCGTAGCAAACTATGCACCATGGTTAACTGTCAATAAGCAGTGGCTAGAGATACTATGGAACTACTTTATTGTAATGCCTCTCTAAATATATTTATGCTGACTCTGTGGCCAGTGCTCTATTTCTTACAAAATTTCATCAACAAATATCTGTTATGACTCAGCAAATTCTCCTGTAACTATTTGCAAAGTACAGAAGACAGTTCAGTGATTTCACGTGATATAGTCTGTTCCACCAGGGATTAGTTTACTACTGAACTTCTTTTCAGTTAGCTGGCTTCTCTAAATGTATCACTTGTAAACATGAATGTGTGTTTATGAGGTGGATCAGTGTTAGCATTGGCTGTGAGGTCTAAGATAGTGGTGTCCAAAGCAGTGTATGTGCTCTAGGCGCTGCACAAGACAATCCATTGGGGCATAGGAAGAAAATATTTTGTACAATGAATAAATAAAAATATTTTTTAAAGTTTTTATTTCGTCCTTTTCTTTAATTTCTATTTTTGTGTATGTTTTATAATGTTGTAAGAGATTGGTAAAAAATAATAATACACTAGAACTTTGTTAAAAATATGCCTCAAACAACTCTGAAGGCATGTAAGCAAATAAAGGCAGGTTCCTGTACCAACCCTCCCACCTTGATAACTAAGGGGACTGATAAGAAGAATGAAAAGGGAGACCTAGGGGGAAGGGGAGTTGCTGATAAGGAACAAGCTCTGTCCTGTCTCCAGCCTCCAATTTCTGCCCTGATGCAATCATGACTGCTGATTGTGATGGCCTGAAGGAGGTGATTGTGCATCTAGTAAATGACAAAAGAGAACTTCTATGGGGTCTGCCAATCACCAGGGACCCCCAAGCCTATTTCCAGAACCTTGTGGAAGGACTGACCAGGCCTATTTCCAGAACCATATGGAGGGACTGGCTAGGCCTGCATGCATATGCTAATCACCTCCACCCACTGGGAAGGCCCTTAAGAACTGGAGCAAATAAAAGGTGACAAATTTGACCATTGAGTGGGCCCCCCACCATTCTGGGTCCATGACACAGAAGAAAAGAAGACAACTCTGTCGCCATCAGGAAGGAATAGAAGAAGAATCTTTGTTGCTTGTTGCTGCAACACAGGGTGTTGAGACTTTATTCCATCTCCTCTCTTTCTAGCTTTTCTCTTCCACCTTAAGTGAGCAAGGAAAGTGCTCACTTAAACATTGTAATACACAGACCTTTGTTCAATGAAGAAAAGTTCTTTCACATATCTGTTTGCTTCGCGTGGCTACACCTTTATTTGCTTCTCAGGAATTCAGAACCTGTGTCAAACCAGAGGTTCTCAAACTTGTTCCTGACAAATGTATTTCACTTAGGTCTTGAAGGCATCTCAAAAGGATGTTTGATCTGAATGTTGACTGGGGGCTCTGTTGTGCAGGGTTAGTGCCATTTATGACACTGGAGCTACCTGCTGAGACAAGTGTCTTGGGCGTTTGAGGCACGCTATCGTATCTAAGACATGCTGCCGTGGCTGAATATAAGAGTCATGCCTCTCCAGCAGGAGAGCTGCAGGCTGGGAAGGATGGTCGAATATATTGCAAACAGCACTAGATGCCTTTGTTTAAGCGACTGACTCATGCCATGGCATCCATTTGCTGTAACTAGAGCTTAGATACTTCTCTTTCATTTAGACTCTCTTGCATGTTGACACCTAGATGTAGGTGTAGGAGTTTTACCATTAATGTTTCTCTCGTGTTTAATCTGCTCTGGCAATAAGAACTAGGAGTTCTTGGAAGCAGTGAAACACATGAATGTAAAGATATTGCAACACATAAATCAATATTTTTTTCTGAAACATGCATGAAAGTAAAAAAAATTAATTATGAAAACACATTAGTTAGAAGTGGCCTATAACTTCTGAAAGGGCTAAATATTTAGGACACTGGATGGGCTGAGACTAGGGACAGAGTTCCTTGGAACAGGGGAACCATCAGCTCCCACACTAGCCCTGGTCTGTGTAGGCACATGTTTGTCTGCCATGTGAAGTTTTGCAGCCGTGTGATCATTTAACCTCTCACGGACACACTTCAGTCTCTTCTGCACTGTTCCCTCTCCTCCCCTGTGACTGGGACTGAGTCTGCTCCTGGCTAAGGCTCTGCCAATTCCAGGCTGAACATGTTCTTTACCAGTGTGACACTTCACCCAGATGTGTGAGCCTAAGAAGCAGGAATTGCGGCTCAGCCCCAGCACTTCACTTACGTGTTCAGTCTGGGTTGTGGGCAAGCAGAAGAGTGGGAGTCTCACTTGACCTAGCTGAAGATGCCTTTGCAACAGTGATTCCTGGCATCACCTGGACAGTGACCAACCATTTGAGATGCTTGATTCCTTATCTCCTTATTCAGGTGTAAGCCTGACTTTATGCTAAGATCCCAATAAATTCTGTTGTGTTTGGGTTTTTGTTGTGGGGTTTTTTATTTGTTTGGGTTTTTTTAACAAGCACTCTGGTAGTGTCAGAGCAACAGAAGGCTAATTACAGATTTATTCAGGTCAAGTTCCTGGTGTCTCACTTGTTTCAGCTTGATTCCAGGAATGCTATGTAAAGGTCTGACCAACCAAGGTAATCATGGTATAGCCTTTTGAGGGAATGGCAACTGGTAGTGGGGTAACCTTTGGCAGGGTAATGGGGTAACTGTTAACCATTAGCTGAGCACCACTGGAAAGAAAGCAGTGGGGTAAGAAAATGTTAAAATAATCCTAATGAGACCCCGGCCTCACAGCCTGAATCACTACAGAAAGTTTGCCCTGAGAGCATGAGTGCATTTGGGCTCAGTGCTAACTACAATAACTGCTTAAGGGATGTTGCCTCTTATTGTCAAGAATCCCTGGGTTCACAGAAGCTGAACATTTTATCTTCTTTGCAAATAGTTGCCTGAGAGAAATGTCAGGACCCTGTTTGGATCTATATCCTGAATATTTGGTTAACCATTTGGGTGAAGAAACTGGTGGTATGTTCCTGAAATTCCAAGAAGGACTTTGATCTGCTTTTCTCTAACCAGGCAGCAGTGCAACGGAAGGAGTAATGTACTTTTGTAATCAGAAGTAAATCACATAGACTTGTCATTGCTGGGGGTCCTAGCCACTTGGGTTCAGCTGCAAACTCTATTTTCTGAAAAAAGTGAAGGAGTGTCTGCAAACCTACACAAAATAGAGCACAAACTGATTACTGAAAGGCTTCCTGAGTCTGCTATACATCGAGTGCTGAAGCAGTTTATTCTTTACATGTGTTGTGGTTTAACCCCAGCCAGCAACTAAGCTCTACACAGCTGCACACTCACTGATCCTCCCGCCTGCTGATGAGATGGGGAGGAGAACTTGACTTGAAAAAACAACACATGGGTTAAGAACAGTTTAATAATTGAAATAAAATAAAAATATTATCAATAATAGTAATGAAAAGGGAGATAACAAAACCAGAGAGAAATAAAACCCTAGGAAAAGAAAAAACAAGTGATGCACAATGCAATTGCTCACCACCTGCTAATCAATGCCCAGCCAGTCCCTGAGCAGCGATTGGCTCCTCCCAGCCAACTCCCCCCAGTTTATATACTGAGCATGATGGCCTATGATATGGAATATCCTTTTGGCTAGATTGGGTCAGCTGTCCTTGCTATGCTTCCCCTCAGCTTCTTGTGCACCTGCTTGCTGGTAGAGCATGGGAAACTGAAAAATTTTTGGCTTAAGTACTACTTAGCAACAACTAAAACATCAGTGTGTTATCAACATTGTTCTCATACTAAATCCAAAATACAACACTGTACTAGGTGCTAGGAAGAAAATTGACTCCGTCTCAGCAGAAAACAGGACAATATGGAGTAAAATAACTCTCAGAAAAGCTTCAGGTGACTATTGTGAAAGTTGCCACTTGGGTTCATCAGAAGCTGTAACTGTTTTACCATGATTTTGAAAATGTGTTCATTTCTTCTTTGGAACAATGTAAAAATTCCCTGTAAATTCAAGATTTTGGGGGTAAAATGTTTCATTCTTTTTTGTCTATTTATATTCAATTTATCTTATATATGACTTGTCCAAATGCTTTTTTAATATACTATAATGTTAAGATCTTTTAGAGATTTTAATGTGAATGTTATTTTGAAGCAAAAAGTGAGTAATCTAATTCTAGCATGCTAGTAATACTCTAGTAATTCTAGTATTTAATTCTAATTTGCATTGCTTTATAGATAAGCATTTTTAGATGAAATGTTACTAATTGAAGATTCTAGTGAAAAATATGGATTTTGGTGACCCCTCGGTTTTTTTCACAGAAACAGTTTAACACTTTCTAATTATTCTCTTGGGCTATATGTCAGTGAATTTCATTGCACCTTCCAGCCCTGAAAGTGATCATTTCCTCTGCACAGACAAGAGCTCACCTGTATGGGGTATTTTCTAGCATATAATTTCAGTGCTGTTCCTCTCCTTTCTACAGGTGGCATGGGCACATCCTAGGAAGTCATGTAGGAGGCACCTGTAGACTGGAGAGAAATGGTGAGTTTTAATTCCATCTCATAGTTATTTCATAATAATTTTCACGTGCAGAGAATGTTCAGACAACACTGCATGGATTGCACTGTATTTTCCATGTAAGCACAGCAGATAAAGGGTTTGTGATAGTTTCACTGGACTAGCCCTTGGCTAGCAGCCAACACAGCCATTCACACACTTCTCCCCCACCCCCAGGGGATAGGGGAGAGGACTGGGGGCAAGGATTAGGAGGCTTGTAGATTGAGATAAAAACAGTTTAATAATAGAAATAAAAGAAAACTTAAAAAACCCCAACTAAACAACTAATATTAAAATAGTAGTGATAATGATATCAGTAATAAGATATGCAAATGAGTTATAACCCAGTGCAACTGCTCACCACCCACTGATAAGCCCAGCCTGTTCCTGGATAACGATCCCAGAGAAGCAACAATCCTGAACTGAAACCACGATCCCTGAAGAGCCAGAACCTGAGAGAAAACTCGTGTGAATGCACCCCCCCTTTCTGGTCAGCCCCGGATAATATACTAAACATGACAGGATATGATATGGAATATTTCATTGGCACATCCAGATGCCAGTTTTGGGTTTTGCTATTCACTGTGCTTCTCCCTCCCAGTCCTAATGCAGCTGTGAACCAGCCAAACACGGTGGCCTTGAGCTCCAGCAGCAACTAATAACACCAGTACTGTTATCAATGTTCTTCTCATAACAAGTCTTACACTGAAACCAAGACATGGCTCTTCTAACTACTGAGAAGAAAATTAACTCTATCCTAGCAAAACCAGGACAGGGTTTTAATGGGTTTTTTTAATGGCAGTCAGATTCTAGAGATAAGGAGTTTAGAGAAAGGGGTTACTATAAGGAACCACTGCCATTTAAGCCCCAATTATAAAAACAGTATTCTTCATACCATATGTAGTGTTAAGCAGCAAGTGCTGAGAGGGCTTATGTTCCAGTTGGGAAGCATTTATTTTCTGAAAGCTGTCAGATGTCATACATCAGTGTTTCATTATTCTGTAGTGTCAGCACAAAGTCAGCATTCATCTCAGCCTGTTTTAGCATTTTGGGTGATAAATTCATCCTCATAGAGAATTTATGTCTGTTTCTAAATCACATCTGATTAATGTTTCGAGGCAAAATATCTTCCTTGAGTTTAAAATAAATAAATAAATGTTTTCTTGCAGACTATCTGTGTCTATAGAAAATTTAAGGACAGATATTAGTCTTTATTCTTGCCAAATATAACTATTCTGATAAGGCCTAATATGTGTCTCTAGATGGTAAAAAGAGTCACTGCGTAGGTCGGATGGCACAGTGCAGCAGCCCCTTCACAGAAGAAGGAAGGACCATTCATTGAGGTCCCATCTCTCCCACCATGGAGAACAGCACCTGCTTGTGATTTGCTCCCCTTGTATACATTATGTCTTGCTAGCAAAGGCTCCTAGTGCGTGTGACTCTGCCCTCCATAGGCATCATGGTGCTATAAAGCGACTCTTGTTGCAAAGAGCCTGGCCTCTGGTGTGTGATGGCAACTTTCCAGGAGATAGGAGAGAGGCGGGCAGGGACGTTAACAGGAGCTGCCACCCCAAAGCACATGGGCTTCTCTCACAAGGCCACAACAAAGGAGAGCTGAGCTCTCCACAAAGAACAAAGACTGTTTTATTTTCCTTCTTCCTCCATGAGGATTTTATAAATAGTGTTCCGTTTTCACATGTTCTCTTTCTTACCAGTTTCTGCTATGAAGTCAGAGGAGTTATGGAAAAATGAATTATGTTCTCCATTGAATTTTGAATTCAACTTATTCCTAAAGAACTAGCATATTTTTAAATCTTTTACAAGGTCTCAACCTTTGGGTCAGCACCAGGAGGAACATAATGTAATAGTAGTATCCTCTAGAAACAATCCTTCACCTGCCTTGGCTGTCTCAATGGCTTCACTGAGCTCTGACCATATAATTACACCAGCTGGTCCATGGCAGTCCACAGTATTTTTCAGACTCCTTTAAATCAAATAGTATTTTCAAATACTTGAAAACAGAAGATATTGTATGTATTGGTGACCTGTTCCATATTATTATGTACAGAGATAAATCTGCATACAGAGGAATTGGGGAGAAAACTCAGTTCTTTGTCACTTTTGCCCTGTCATGGAGGCTGGCAAATTAACACTTGTCAGATAATGCCATGGCCTCACATGTCAGGTGAGGCCATGGCTGATCTGCAGTGCTATCATAGCTTACCAAAATATAATGCTTTCCAGCTGCACAGGTGAATTCCAAGAGTTTATGACCTTTTTACCTTTAAGTGTGTACTTTGACTTAGATAATCTGAAACCAAAGGTAGCTGTTAAGAGATGTGTTTATGAGGTACTATTGCACCTAAATAAATAATATGATCATAAAATAGCCTTCAGGGGCCTTTATTTTCTTTTAAGAGACTATGTGGGCTCAGAATATTTTGCGTTTAATATTTCCCAAAGAAGAGAAGGCATGGAAATAGGGGCTAAGAGTCTATGGCAGGGGGTTATTTTCAACAACATGGACCATCACCTCATCTGTTTACTATGCGCTTGCTTTACCATTTAGCTCCAGGAAAGGAAAGAGCAGAGAGGTAGGAGATAATGTTATTTCTGCAACTTGTTGAGAGATAATACATTATCAGCCCTTGTCCTTAGCATGTTTCCAGCATAAACTACTCCTCCTCCATGTGAATGGTGGTGGATTTAGGAGCTTTTGAAGCCTTGCTTCTTCTCCTTCCCTTTGCCACCTCCAGCACCTGCCAACAGAAAAAAAACAAAACAAAAAGCAAAACAGAACAGACAAGTAAAAGTTTCAGCTCAAGGCAATGTTCTTTTGGATGTGGTCTGATAAATAAACTGGTTTTGCCAGAGGGTTTACTTGTGTATCTGTTTACTATAAAGCACAGTGGTTCACATTTGCAGCCCATATGGCTATGTAAATGTACAAAGCTACCTACATATTGGGTGCATGATGCCTACAGTTTTGCACTGACAAGAAAGGAAGGTTGCAGGGTGACAGACGTCCTGAGGAATGATCTCCCATCCTCCTTGGGGAACTGTTGGAGTGCAAGGAGGAGTCCGCGTCTAAATTTTTCTGCAAATGTCACTACCTGGTTCTTAATTTGGTACTATTATTCATCTTTCTTTTTTAAAAAGACCCCAGACTTTATGCAAATCAGATCAATAGCTCTTACTTACTTGAGAGTTTCATATACATCAGTCTCTTGTACACTGTGTTGTGTGAGCAAATTAAAAATAGATACAATATGTTAAGTGCAGTGATATTCATTGCCTTCCCCTTCTCAGTTTCCTTGTGGGTAAGGAAGAGAATATTTGAAGTTGTATCTATGGCTGTATCAGCCTCAGATCCATAATATGATCCACCCATGAACTAGGCAGTATTGACAAGGGAATATATTCATTAAAAGGTGTGAATCATCTGTAACAGAAGAATAATTAAATAAACTGTAATTGATAAAAATAATTGCATGATGGTGACACAATAAAAAAACAAGCAAGGTTTTTTATCACCTTTCCAATCTCTTCCCTTGCTATCCTCAGAAGCAGGGCTATGAAGCAAGTTCTACTCTGCAGCTTGCAAGTTTCTTTTGTGTGCGTTTTTCAGGCAATAATTTTCCTCACAGGGATATAACTTCATATCATAGTTTCACTACAGCTTTTTTCTTATTTACCTTTCACCTCAAACTTCCAGTGCAATGTAGGCAATGAACTGTGACTTCAACTGGACTGTTGATTGCATTATAACATAGGACAAATCATATTCTAAGTGGGATCACGGTGTGCAAGACTTATCAGTGAAAAAGATGTAGAGCCTTTTCCTCATTCTCAGAGGTTCAAAATGGTGCAGTATTTTTCATTCCTCTATGGACAGCTAGTGGCTACAAGATTACAGCTCTGGTTTTTGTGTGTTATATCACCTATAATATAGTTTGTGGCATCCTAGCTTAAATTCCACAGAAAAAAGCCTGTATCCTTTGCTGTGGTACAACAAACTGGAGAATCCATAGAATTTTGAGAAAAAAAAATTGAATATTTTAAAGACCAACATCAGCATTAGCCCATCACCTCAGAGATCCTGGAGAAGAATAGTCTCAAAGTAGATAGACTACGCACATAAAGATTTTTCCATTAATTGGGTCTAATCCAGAGACATCAAGAGTTCCTTTTTCCAAAGTACAGCCTTTGGCATTTAAGCTTGTTCCAAGTGGCACTGAGAGGTAAAATGTCAAAGTGCCCTGCTAAACTTGGTCTTGAACAGAGTATAATGGGATATTTCATGGTATATTCCTCCAGCCCCCATCTACTCCTTCTATATAGAATTATAGAATTATAGAATTATGGAAAGGTAGTGGTTGGAAGGGATCTTGAAAGGCCATCTAGTCCAACTCCCCTGCAGTGAGTGAGGACACCTTCAACTAGATCAGGTTGCTCAGAGCCCTGTCCAGTCTGACCTTGAATGTTTCCAGGGATGGGGCTTCTACTACCTCTCTGGGCAACCTGTTCCAGTGTCTCACCAACCTTGTTGTGAAAAATTTCTTCATTATATCTAGTGTAAATCCACCTTAATTTGATTTAAAACCATTACCCCTTGTCCTATCACTACAGGTCCTGTTAAAAAGTTTGTCCCCATCTTTCTCATAGGCCCCCTTTAAGTATTGAAAGGCCACAATAAGGTCTCCCCAGCACCTTCTCTTCTCCAGGTTGAACAACCCCAACTCTCTCAGCCTTTGTTCATAGGAGAGGTGTTCCATCCCTCTGATTATTTTTGTGGCCCTCTTCTGGACCTGCTCCAACAGGTCCATGTCTTTCTTGTGCTGAGGACAGAATTCCTTTGCAGGATCTGAGAGATGCTGTGTTGAAAATCTACAGCTCTGTAGAAAAAAATCTGAATAAAAGATGAACCAGAGACTGTGGTGGGAACAGGTTATAGCTGAAGTTAAGAGGAATGATCCCAAGGCAAACTATAAGGTCTTTCCAAACAGATTGAAGGAGAATGGTTTTTATTCAAATGGAAAACAAGAGCGTCAGTCTTATATATCAGAAGTTGAATCAGGCTAAAGGGAGAAAAGCAGAGCTGTAAAAGACAAGTGCTTGTAAATACCTTGAATACACAAAAGTCTAACAGGGTTAAGCAAACAACATTACAACAGCATAAACCAACAACATTTTAAGTAGTTCTTGAGAAGGTGGAGACTTGTGGAGAAGATACAGAAATTTTAGAGGGGAATGGACAAAAGTAATAAGATATCAGGTTGATATTTTTTGCTATGCATACAGAAAAACTGCATAGATGGTGTAATGCTATTCAGCTACTGGTCATGCAAAGCAATTGGAAGGATTTGAGATCTTCATTCTAGCTGAGAGATGAGAAAGTCATGTTCTTCAATCTTTGGGCTTTTAATTATTATTTTTTCAAATTTCCGTTAAAACATGTGCACACACACACACACACACACACACATGTGTGAATTAAATATTAGGATAACTGTGACCATAGACATATTTTACTGTAAGGCAGGAAATGCAACGAGACGGCTCCACAGTGTTGTGTGAAATGGAGAGTTCAATGCTCAGCTTCAGCCAAAGGAAGTGGCTAGACTTTGCTGAAGAGAGAGCTTTAGGCCTAATTCAAAGGTTCTTATTGTAATATCATTGGTATGTCAAATTTCTTAGGCCAGACATATTTTACAACTTTTAATGCTTATAATTCTTAACATTGCTCTTGGTTTCCTCTTACCCTAGTGGATTTTAAGATTTTAAATTATTGAAAAAAAGTCATTGTCGTTTTAAAAAAGCTGTTTTCCAGTTGGCGGTTGCTTTCATGGACATGATCTGAGATTCTCCATTCAAAATTTAACACACTCTTGTAAATCATTCATCTTTCAGTTTGGTTATGACTTTGACCTCCCAGTAAAAGCAAAACCTATGAAAAATGGGTTATAAAGCAGCACTAGTCAAATCCTCATAGTCAAAAGGAATACAATATCTTCGAAACTAGAACAGAGGAATCCCATGCACAGACTGTTAGCCTGTTTTGCTTAAATAGTTGAAATTCTTCATTTTATGTATTTTGAGAACTCTGACCTTCATCAACTAGTAATGTACTGAAGCAGGGAGTTAGGGTCTTGTAAAAAATTAAGCAAAATATATAACAAAAATTATCTTCTCTAGACTTCTTCCTGTCCTGGTTCTCACACTTCCCTTACCAAGGTGTTACTCAAGGTTCATCTTTGTGAGCTTAACTTTGTAAAATGACTTTGTATCTAAAGACTGAAAAGTATTACGGTGAGGAAGCACTTTTTTTTTTTTTTTTTTAACCATTTGAAAACAGCATGGAATGGAAATTCATATTTAGTGACATACCCTCTGGAGCATATGAATCAATGAGCAAGCACTCGCAGCTACCCCACAGCTAAGCCACAGAAATTTATGTTAATTACTTCACTTTCCTAGAAGAAAAATAACAGATAAGTGGAAGTTAAAATGTGTATATAATACACATAATAGTAGAAAATTCTGAATTTGTTTCACCAAGTGGTAAATCTCCTTGGTTCACCATTCCATATTCTTTGCTGAGGAAAATTAGTCCAATCCTCCTTGTGACTGCCTATACACTTTGCCCTGGCAACATCTCCTTTTTTACATACCACTCATGCTATGTGAAAGTGACATACAGATAAAAACACATTCACTTGTGAATTACAGGAGTGAAAGAAAGAAGGAGACAAAGAATGCCAGTGAGAGAAAACCTGTAGGAGAGAGCAGACATGGTTTTCATGAGAAATGGCTGCTCTTAGCCTTCCACTCTGACTGTGGCCCTTAGGTAATGCTAACTTCTGAGAAGCTTCTCTAGTAACTCAGGCATTGTGTATCTTTGGCATGGATTTTGTGCAATTATAGTCAATACTAGATGTTATTGATATGTGATAGTACTTGAGACGTGTCTAAAATAAAGGAATGCCTTACAAACATTTTAATTTTTTTTCCTCAGTTGATGGGCAACAATCTGTTCCTATGCAGATTCCTAAAATGAGTGTTGAAGTAGTCTAATTTAGTTTGCCCTTTTTTTTTTTCTACATGTTGAATGTATTTTGCAGTAACTTATATGAAAATTATTGTGGGATTCCATGTGCCTAATTTAGGCATCTACTTCACATTTTAATTTTACAGTATAGCTAGGCAGGAGACCTGTCTATTGTCTGTATAGGGAACGTCTATTGTCACTGTAGAGGCTTGTGAAAGAACTGTGATTAGTATCTGGAGTAATGTATTGGTGCGAAGTACCAGAGGAAACAACCAGAGAAGGACATGAGAAGTTAATAGCACAGAGAACATTGGTTTTGTTTAAATTATACAATAAAACACACATTTGCCTTCCTAGTCTCCCACTGAACTTTGTGCAACTGCACCTACAATATAAGTATATGTTACGTAATTAATTATTAATATTCCAATGGACCATTTGTCCTGAAAAAGATAACATACATATGAAATGTATAAACATTTCATAAATGTTTTATTATTAAAATTTCATTATCTTCATAAAACATATGAAAATAATGTCCAATTAACTTCAGATAGATTGTAATTCAGTGTTACTGAGAAGCAGGGACAAATACTAACTTTAGGATGCTGACATTTTACAATATCCTTAGGATTCATATGCTTTCCCCACTCACTACTTGTCAAAAGGCCAAATGGCTTTACACACTATTTATTTTCACCGGAAAATATCACTTCTTGCTCTAAGTCACACTTGTTGGCTCTCCAGCTAGTTCACACAGTTGATGTGGGATCACTGCTGTTACTCCTTGGATTCTTCAGAGTGATGTGCCAGGGGCTGGAACGCCTGGTGGAGCACCTCCCTGTCTAGTTTTGGTATCAATAGATGTTATCTTTCATTATTATTAAACACTTAGAGTAGAAATGCAGTTACAAACTACTAAAGAAATGCCTGACTGTAGCAGAAAGCAAAGCAGAACAGGCTTAATCTTTCACCTCTGCTCCTCTTCCTGGCTCATTCACATGCTGACCAACCTGACTGATCAGTTGTGCAAGTTTGGAGTATTGATCCAGGTTAAAATGTAATCCTATATAAAACACAACACAGAACTGGGGAACAAAATGTTCTTCTTCTTTGTGATGTTGTTGGAGTGCAGGTTCCAGTGAGAAATGGCTCAGGCGTTATTCCATTTCAGTTATAAAATACCTCACAGAAAAACTTAATATGAACACGTACACATGATTAACCAAGTAGCTCATTTCAGGCTCGTGGCTGTGATCAGCCACTTTGGTGGAGTAGTGGATTCAGGCTATTCTTTGGGACTACTGTCACACATAGCTTGGAGATAAAAAACAATTTGGGCAAAGTTTCAGTGAAAGCTGAGAAAAAAAAATCTAGCAAAAAGTAAAAGTTTTTATTCACTTCTGCTCTTCTCCAATCTTCCTTAATAACGCTGTTGATAAAAAAAGGAGGAACAGAAATCAAAATGAGCATTTAAATAGTTTCAAAAATCTTTCTGGACTGCTTTCACTTTTTCATGAATTATATTGGTTCTCTAATCTCTGTCTGTGTTAAAGATTAGCAAATATTGAAAACAAGCCAATCAGCATAGCGTCCATGGGTTCAAACCTCAGTTAAAAAGGAAACGTGACAGCTCACACATCTCTAGAATTACTCACATTCACCGAGCTGGGAAGTAGGAGCTCACATCTCGGTGAGCACCGAACGGAGAGCAGAGGAGGTAAGTATGCCTGAAATTATTAGAACAGTAGATCTATGAGTTAAATGGTGCTCTATTACCCTCTCAATAAAATAATAATAGTTGTACGTAGACCTCTTCTGTAGACCATTTTGGCACATACTACCAGAAAGACTTGCAGAGAACTTAGGGGCTAAAATTAGTCCATGCCTGAGAGGAGGACGGCTGTTCAGGACAGAGTTATTTATCTCAGTGCTGATGTGGGAAACAGAGTCTTACCTGAGCTTTTCTGTATTCTTCACCAAAGAAATTGCAGTCATAGCTGTGAGATAATTAACTAAGCAAAGCAAAAATATGTGGTCAATGTGGATTTAGAGATTAAATGTCAGACATCTTTGTGTCTTCATTTGGAGACAGATTTTAGAAATGTGGTTTTGAGATGTGTAGCTGGCTGGTACGAGCACATCTGAATGTTTATTTTTTCTCCTGTCATACATGCTAGATCATGAATAGGCTTTCCAGGAAATGGGGCAAGGCTTTTTTCCATGGTATATTTTTTTTCATGATATATTCATGCATCCGTAAGAAACAAGCAGTGTAATAACCTTTTGTCCTAAAGTGATATAAAAATTCATGGTTTTGACAGAATGAGATTAAGAAGGTTTCTGTATACTGTGCATTGAATGTGTCTCCTTTTAGTTTCCCACAAATTCCTTTCTCCTTCTCCTGTATCAGTAATACTTTTCACCCATTCTCTATATCTTCGCATTCTTAGGACTTCCCCAGCTTTGTCATCACAGCTTGAATTTAGAAGTGTATCAATCCCTTGGTTTCTAAATGTGGGGTTTTCTCCAGAGTTCTCATTTGCTGGGGGTTGTTTCAGTCAGTGAAACACAGGCTTTGCTGTGAGGCTGAAGCATCTCACAGGTTTTGATGCAGGCGGTGCCTGTTGCCATGAGGTGAGGCAGACAGCCTCTCATCACCTGCAGCGGTGGCTCCCCTCGCTGTCCTGGCCATGGCCCACGCCACTGGCACAGGTGGAAGGAGGGCAGCACAAGCACAGGGCTCTCTGCTCCCAGGAAGGAGACATCCAACCACATTTCTTTTTGCCCGTGGGTCTTTGGCAGTGGAACTGAGCTTGTGCATCCTCCAACGCAAAGGACTTTTTTGTTACCGAATGATACCAAGTGCACGTATTAATAGGAGAAACTAAATTTGATTAAACTCATAAAATAAGGGAATGTGTTTGTCTTAAAACTTGGTAGCACTGCACGCCCAAGGAGTTGTTTAGATTGGGGCCTGCCACAGCCTTTGTCGTGTCCATGAGGGAAGTAAGCTGGAGGTAAGCTGGCCCCACCTGCCTGGGGCGGGGCAGGGCAGGCAGCAGATGTCCCTGGTCCCAGCAGTGGCCACAGTGCCCCTTCCCCTGCCCTGCCAACCAGCCCAGGCAGCCACCCAGGGTGCTTCCTGAGGCACCCGAGCAGGAGGGCACATCCTCCTCCTGGGCTGCCCAGGCCCAAGGGCAGCACTCCCACCAAGGCAGCGTTGCTGGGGCGGCGCAGTGGGGTGGCACAGGCTGGATGGGTGCCCATCCAGGGGAGGTCACAGATCAGGAAGGCAAAGGGGAAGTAGAGGATGAACTGGAGAGAGGTTAATGATAACAGGTGGGATCAGCAGCCTCATTTCCAAGGACTGCCTGTTGTGGTGCATTCAGATCACTTGGCTGGTATGTCTTGCACAATTGGCTGATTTGACAAATCTGGGCAAGAGTGATATCCCGATGGTGGAGCAGCGGCAAACGCAGCAGCCCAAGAGGGCATGGAAACGGTCACATCGTAAGGGGAAGGTGAGAGGGGACAGAAACCCAGACAAAATCCCAAATAAGAAAGTCTCTCTTTCCAAATACATTCTAACCCACAAAAGACAATGCTTGTGATATCCAAGTCTGGAAGTGAACTCGTTTATGTTATTTCTGCCAGGGCTTGCACATTGTCTAATGGTATTAACAAATAGTTCATCTACAGAGGAAGGAGAGAGAGACCAGGATGTTAAGGTCACTGAAATCCACAGATGTATTGTTTAGCTAAAAGACTGCAGAAAAGACACAGACCAAAACCTTCAAACCTAGATGCCCCATTTGGCTCTGGCTCAGCTCCAAGAATTGGTCTCTCTTCAGTCTCTCTGTTACTCTTCCTGTATCTCCCCAAGCATTTGCTCTTTCCTAGTCACCACAATGATGATGGTTAATGTCTTTCTCTGGCAAATAAATGGCAATGGTGTTAATGAGAGACAAGACAACAATCTCATAAAACCAGGAGGGGTGTTTAAGAAAATAACACACATTCATGATTATCCATCCTAGTTTGCAGAAATTATGCTTGTTATGGGAGAAACATTAGTAATGAGACAGAGAATAAGTAGAAGGAAGCAGAAATTGTAATAAGACATTCTGAACACAGTTTCAGTCACAAAATTTAGAATCAGAGCTTGGTAGTTAAGCTAGCTCTCTCCAAGAGCTACTGACATCCCAAAGAAAACTCTCCAGTCACTCAGATCCCAGAGGAATCTTGACAAATTATTTTTCCATAGGTTGTCTTCAGTTACATTAGTTTTTACATGCAGGTAGCACACACTTGTATATGAGTAAAGGGTACTGTTACATACCTTTTTTTTTTTTTTTAATTAGAAATGTATCCTGAGTGATGTGCTTGTGAAAATCTGAAAGCTAAATTTCAGTGTATTTTTTCTAAAATTTTGCTGAAATGCATTTTGCTAAAATTCACCAGCACTGGATTCTTTGAATTACTTGTTTGTTTGTTTATGTGAGATGCCAACCAAAGGAAAAAAAATTATATTTTCTTATTGCAGGTTATTCACCTATAAGAACAACAGATTAACAATGGAACCATCAAAAGAATATGTATTCAAATACAAAGGGTTTTATTTTGGTGTAATTACTTCACTTGAGTACGTAGCTTCCCTGGAGGATTTTGAAATCAAAGATAGTGACATATTTATAGCTACTTACCCAAAATCAGGTAAGAAGGGAATTGTTTCTAAAGGGGGGGGGTGGAAATCTGCCTTTATTCAGCCGTCTAATTGTGGAAGTACGTAGGGCTGTTAGCTTTGCCTTTTCAACCTGAATCATCTCTGAGTATATGCAGAGTAGCAATAACTACAAACCCTGCATAGCCATGGCATGAACAGCCAAGGCTCCTGCTCATGTCCAGCCAAATAGTTTTGCCTCGATCTTGGACTCAGTCTTGTAGGTGTACTCAGAGCAAGCTACACACAAACCAAACTGACCTCCTGTGCCTCACAAAACACATATATAGTTTTGGTAGGGCTGGGTGCACGCGTGTTGGAGATGATTATGGGATATCTGGAATGAATTGTGGGCTCACGTGGAAGGTGGTTTGGGGGGCTGCTGCATCCAAATTACAACCAAGCAGGAGATCAGAGCAAATGTGAGTCGATGGTGTATACCTCCTTTCAAGAATAAAGAAGTACTGTTTACCTACATAGCAATACAGGACATTAGTGTGATGAATTCTGCTTTCCTATTTCTGAAGCAAATGCAATTCAGCAACCACCCGGCTTTACTGTCATCTTACACAAAATCTAAAGCCTTGACCTACCTAGACCTGGATGTTTCCATACGGGTTCACTTTATCCTCTAAAACTGGTCTACGCCTTTTTCAAGACTGCATTTCTTTAGTGATTAGTAATTAATTACTTGATTATGCATTAAACAGTGATTTGTGAAGAAAGCTCTGACATCTCTGCTACCAGTCTGTGCTTGTACTTTTAAGGCCTCTGCTATCCTCTTCCATTTGTGCTCTTGGGAACCTCTGTCATTATTCTTTGGTTATCTTCAGCAGCCTTCAAGACACAGTCTTCAGATAACATAAGCAGCATTTTGTTAGCATACGCCCTTTTCCTAGAGCCACTGAACATCTTGCTGGAATTCACTGTTCCCTGAGGTGTTCAGTGAAATACCTGAGGCAGAAAGACAATCTTGAGCAGAGCCCAGAAGGAGTGATAGGAAGCACCAGGTGTGGTTGTGGTGAGGGTAGATGTGATATGAGAAGCATGTGGAGGGGTAGTGGGTGACAAAGCGAGGGGATAGGGAGCCCAGGTGATGCTAACTCATCATCAGGCAGCACTGGGGTGAGCTGTCCAAATAAGGCAGAGAGGGAGGATGAGAAGGCAATGTTTAAGGGGTAAAGATATTACGGGGCATGCGATGAGTGCATCTTTGGAAGTACGAGTTTTGTGTTGCAAAGTGGTGGGCTACCCTGGGACAGGAAAGAGTTGGAAGATGATTTTGAGTTATGAATTGCACAGAATGTCATCTCTCTCTCATTCACATCTTTTCCTCTATCCTGCCCCACCATCCTCTTTCTTCTTCATCAGTTACCAATCTAAGGTATGCTCCAAGCCTCTGTTGAATCTCTACCACTGCACAGAAAAATTGTCCAGGTTGATTATGCAAAGCAGAGCAAGACAGTCAACACAGCTGTGAAATCACTGAGTACTGTTCCTCTAAATCCTAGGGCTATTTCTTTTTCTTGCTCAGTGACTTTAAATCTACAACATGCATACAGTCTAATCTCCAGAACCAAGAGCTTCCTTCCCAGGTGAGGTCTTAATAACTAGGCTTCAGTTTCAGATGCCTTCCTTTCTCTGTGCTTGTTCGGGGTAACCTACAGCAATGGTTCAATGCTCTTTTGCATTGATTTGAATTCTCTCAAGTGTCCATCTTTGGCCTATAACATAAAAAGGGAAAGGAACCCGTGCTAGTATAGTGCTGAGAAGGCCAGAGGACCTGGAGTAAAACGGTTCTGCTCATTGCCCAAGTGGGCTAATCATTCAGGATTTGCCTCCCACCATGACCAGCTGGCACATGAACAAATACTGGCACAGTAGTCAACTGCCTTCAGAGTCCTGCCTTTTTAAGTTCATCCTTGCCAGCAGCTGTGACCTAGGAGTTAGACCTTCCCCAAGGAACTTTATAGAGACCCTGTTGCCACAAGCATTTGCTTTGAGGGGCTCGTTTGTGCTTTACATAGTGTTATCAGCTGTGTGTTTCATGACATCTCACAACATGTTGCAGGAGTTCTGGAAGCAAAGGTCTTTTCCATATACACTCAGTATGAGATACTTTTAGGTGCACGGCCCACAAAGATGCAGCAATTGATATTGCCACCAGAGGGTGAGGACAGACATGATTTGTGTGGAAGTTGAATATATTGGGTGAAGGAACTGAAGGTTTAGTTACTGGCCATGGCTTTTATGCAGGGAGAAAACAAAAATATGCTTCTGCACTCAACAGTCACCAAGATGTTTTTCTTCATTATATGAGGTTGTATTTATATTCACAAAGTGAAACTCATTATAGCTGTGTGGAGGCTCTGTTTATGACAATATAGTATCTTTAATTTTTTAAAAAAATCAAACAAGGTTCAAATAAAAAGATTTCCTTCTCAGGAACTGTGTGGACTCAGAACATTTTAAGCTTAATAATGCATGAAGGCCACCGTAACGGAACAGAAGATGTGGAGAACCTGGACAGAATCCCATGGCTGGAATACAATCTGAAAGATATGGATTATAAAAAGCTTCCTTCGCCTCGTACTTTTGCCACCCACCTGCCTTACTACTTACTTCCAAGAGACCTGAGAAACAAAAAAGGACGTGTAAGTGATGTTATTTTTACAATTTCTGTAAAATTAATGTTGCCAATTTGCCTCAGTAAATTGGTCCAAATCCTACCTTTTTCCTCTTTCAGTTCCCCATGTCTTGGTATAAATATTACCCACTTCATATATGCGGGGACATCAGGGACCTTCTAAAGTCCATTTCTACAGTTTTCTTTTGTCAAATCTGACAGCTCCAACACTGTTAGAGAGAGGGGTGATGCATCTCAGTTGGATCTTCCAGGGTCAAAAACTTGTGCTGATTTTCCCCTTGTGAAAACATCTGATTCTAGCGAAGTTATAAGTCTGAAAAAAGTCTCCCACAATGATAATATGAGTAGGACATAACTACAGTAGGTAGAGAGGGAATGTGAGAACTGCCTGTTCTTGTTCCCCCGTGCTGAGTTTCTGAATAGGATTCTCCATCAGGAAATGTACCATAGCTCAAGACCTGTTTCCCATGGAAAATACCTCTTTAGAGACAGGTGTAACCAGGCTACTACACTAGGGCTCACTGTCAGAACACGGATGTACGGGCAAGTCTGAAGATGTATATGGGATGTATACTTCTAACAGCACACCAAGAATTGCCTTAGCCCCCTTGCAGCAAATTGTTACTTTGCTGCCTGGCAAAGGATCTCATACTTCTGGTAGTCTTTCTTATAGTGGTCCCAATGACTTCTGCTCCTTCCATCCTTATTTCCCATGGCTGAGTGAGCGGAGAGCTGCAGCAGAGCTCTGCCCACAGTGATTATGTAGGCAAGCTCTTAGTGCTGCTGTTACCTTCTTCACAGATACAGGTGTAATGGGAAACTGCAAAGTTCTCACCATTTTCTTCCCAGTACCAGTGAAGCCTGGAAGAAAAAGCTCACATGCAAGCATGTCAGAAAATATGGAAATTGTTGTGGCTTCAGAAAAATATTGCTTGTGGGGAGGATCTTTTCCACCTCTGCTTGAATATGTCACTCAGGTGGTTTGTATTTTGTATGAAACCACAGAATAACTTTATCTGTGATTTCAGGTCAGAGCTTTTGAACTAGGCATTTATTGAGTTTTCCTGCAATGCGTTTAGGAATTCTGATTTTATATACAATGGTTTTGCTGAAGATAATAAATTTTCAGTTAAGCTGTAATCAAAAGTAGTTATTTTACCCAGTTGGAAAGACAGTCTGAGAGCGTAATTCTTCTGTCTCTCCCTGCAAACATTTGTAACCTTGTAAGGGCAACATGCCAGGCTCTATTTTTTCACCCTAATTAGAAACTAAATGTTAAGGGGCAGAAACTTAGTAGAAGCTGGCATATGCTGCCATTCAAGAGGCAGAAGCCTGCCCATCTCACTGGTGGTGCCTGGTCTGTGCCTGAGGCAGCAGCTCTTGTGTGGTCAGGAGGCAGTAGGAGTCAAAATAACCCTTGCCCATAACAGTTCTTTCTTTTAAGATGCCAGGGCTCCCTCTTACACGTCATTCAAAATCTGCCTGTGTGCTGCCACTGGCACCAGCACCACAGGCCAGGAGTTGAGGTCACAAGAGTGCTGATGCTGTCAACACTACCAAAGCTGGGATTTACAAGAAATTCTTCATTTCACTGTGACTGTACACAGAAATGTGAAGCTGAATCAACCTAATGGTTTTCTAGTGTTGTTATTGCAACCTGACTGCCTTGCCCAAGTGAACAGTATCACTGTAGTCTGTAACACCGATCCTGTGGAGAGAGTGAGCCACAGGCACTAAATGACTGCAACTACAGAAATACCACCACCTATAAACAAATCAACAGCACTACCTTATCAGAACTTACCTAATGTGATTCTCACCTTCAAACTGTTCTCACACATTTTTAGTGTGCCCCTGTATGGAAAAATGCACTGATGGTCAGGGTAATGGAGTTCTTTAATATCTCTGAGACTCGTCTATTGTTTTGCAGATTATTTATGTTACCAGGAACCCTAAGGATGTTATGGTTTCTTACTACCACTTCTCCAAATACATGTCCACACTAGAGGAAATACCAGATTTTAACCTTTTTATGGAGAGATTTTTAGCTGGCAAAGGTAGGATATCTTTTTTACTAAGGAGCCCAAATCCTTTTCCATGATTTCAGATTGAATGGAGATTCATTATATCAATAAATATCAATTACCAGAATCCTCAGCTATGCTATAACTTGAATCCAAAGCTGTAAAGGCTGTCTGAGCTTGACACCATTTTCTGATGAAAACTGGTCCAAAGGCAGTAGCATAGTCATGGCTTTGCTGCTCCCCAACAACATGCAAGCTGCTTATCTGAGTTGGATGCTGATTCAGAATATAACCATTATAACTGCAAATCTCTTAACACTTTCTGCACTTGGTTAGTGGAGCTGAATCCGTAAGAACAGACACCCCACAGCAAAGACAGAGAAGTTTTTTGCTTCTGCCAGTATTGGTTCAGATTACTAGAAACAAAAGGGGATTTGCCACATTAGCTCAGAGAACTGTCACAAAGACTGTGAGCACGCATCCCTCAAATTGTAAAAAATACATTATTAAAAAAAAAACCAACTTTCAAAGACTTAAATAACTGATAATTTTACTGTTTTACTGCTAGCTGTTAATAGCTTTCCTCTTTTTTTTTTTTTTTTTTTTCTTTTAATAATTTCACTTGCAAAGTACTTGCCAGTTCGTGGCTGGATCATGTTGCAGGCTGGTACAGTCATGCAGAGGACTTCAATATACTCTTCCTTACCTATGAGGAAATGAAAAAGGTGAGGTCAATTAGTATCACTGTATTCAAGACATTCTCTTCCTATATTGAGAGCATTTTCAGACAGCTCTTCATAATTACACTTTCTACTGGAAAGTGCTTAATCCATTGTGGAGTAGATTCAAATTGAGACTTCTGAGAGATGAAGTAATTTGTCTCATTGGTTCAGGGTCTTATCAATTACTAGACAATTACTGGGTAAAACACTTTCCAATATGACAGAAGTTATCTTCACTGCCACCTCAAAAAAACTCTTTCTGAAATAGTACAGAATTTTTAACAACAATGTTCTGCTCATAAAGGAAAGAAGTGCTTAAGAGGCAGGGTTTAAAGTACTTGAGGAGCTCTCAAATTGGTCACCAGAGGCTTCCTGCTTGCTGACAGCCCACACCTTTGTGTGACTTCTTGTTTCTCCGAGGTGGCTGCCCTTCTCATGGGTGAGCTCCAGAGCACCCCAGCCGCAGCAGTGCAGCCCACGTCACATGCCATTGCACTGGCTCCTCAGCCTTCAGAGCCTGGGGTTGCTCAGGTCCTCTGGTCCCTTACCAGGACAACTGATAAAACCCCCATGGGTTGAGCGCCTTCCCAGTGAGAGGCGCGATTCCAGGGGTGACTTTGCCAGGGCATCTAATGTGAAATGCAGACCGTGTTTGCTGTGTGGGGGACAGAATGCAGAATTCCCCATACCCAAGGGCACGGGTGAGCTACAGTGTCACTGCTCTCCAGTATTCACCTGATGCAAGTGAGACTATGCTTACATAAAAATCATGGTCACTTTTGCACCCAAATGTATGTTGTCTGTTATCCTACAGTATTCCACTACTGTATGCGTTTAGTTCTTTGCACCATCAAGATTCTTCAAAGTAACATTATTGCAGGATCTCAGAAGTGCTGTGCTGAAGATCTGCAACTTCCTAGGCAAGAAGCTGAGTGAAGAGGAAGTAGACAGTGTTGTGAGACAGGCTACATTTGAGAACATGAGAAAAGATCCCAGGGCAAACTATGAGAAGCTGCCAGAAAACGTCGTAGCAAGAAGCAAGGGTAGTTTTCTACGAAAAGGTAAAGTGGAAGCAGTCCCATGCAACAACTATTTGAACCTAGGGTTTCTGATCTCAGCTGGAATGTCCCATTTTTAGAGGCAGAGTTCAGGTTAGCGGTAAACTAAATTTATAAGAGCAGATTTATTGCTGTGGCATCGGTGATTGTACCATAGTTTCCTGAGGACAATAAAAAGGTAATGCTTTACTGATTGTAACGCAAGCTGTAACAAGCCTGACAGATACAAGAAAAGATTAATGGTTGTACCGAGACAGGGGTAAGATAACACTTTTTTTTAACTTTTCCTACTTTTCAAGGCAAGAAACACCTTAATTGTGTGAGCATAGACATTCTTGACAAACTACCCTCTGAGTATGGGAGTCCTGGGCATTGTTAAGCTGTCCTAACGCTCAGTGTAGGAGGAGACCTCAAGGCATTAAATAGAGTAGATTATAAATCTATGCTGCATTTATTCACAGATTTGGAAGCACGGCCTCAAAAGAGCTTACAGAGCCTCACTTGGCAGGCCAGCAACAGGGAGATGCTGAGGAAGCCAGAAATTGCTTCCCAAGACTAGCACTCGCTGTTTGCAGCCGGCTTCAGAGAGGTGCACGTTCTGCTTCTCACCTCCCTTTGCTGCCTCTTTCCTTAGGCACTGTTGGAGACTGGAAAAACATCATGACAGTGGCACAGAATGAAAGGTTTGACAGAGTTCTTAAAGAGAAAATGAAGACCCTGCCCATTAAATTCATCTGGGATATTAACGATGAAATATAGGGCGGTTTTGAGTTTCATCATCCTTTGGTGTTTATACTGGATGGACATACCTGAAATTCTGGAAGAAGAAAATACATCAATTTTCAGCTATGCTACAGAAATAGTAATGATGACAACTCAGTCACAAAACAAATCTTCTGAGGAAGCTATTAAATTCCACCAGTTTCCTGTTTGTAATTTTAAAAGGTGTTTTCATTAACTTTCTTAGTAAACTGACTTCCTTTTTCCATGTTTACTTTTACTTCCATTGGCTTTAATAATACTAGAGTTGTAGACAACCAACTGAGGATTGATTTGTGTTGCCAAAAACCTTCCGAAAAATGTTTCACTACTGCACTTTGTGAGGCTTCTTTTGGTAGAACCTTCTATGTCCAGACTGGAAGCAAGATTGGCCAGCTGTGGTATGGTTATGCTATGATATGTCTGCATTCCTATTTCCTTGGTAAACACCAATACTCAACTGTTTTCTATTAAAGTGACCTTTGTGTTGCATTCTCTGGTGTTGCTTATTGACCAAAACACTTCATTGAATTGTCTGTTATGGTTCTCAAGGTCATGTCTGACAATTTGCTTCTTGAAATATTCAGAAAAAACCCACAAGTCATAGCAGTTTTTAAGTGAATGTCCACTCTATTGTACCTGATGATCTGCTGATGTAAAAAACTACCACTTGACTACGTCCTTCCTCATATATTCATTGACTCACTATCATGGTATAACCTGTCTGTGATTCAACTCCATGCAGCAGCTTGCCCATGGGTTTCCTCTGATATGTACAGAGATGTACCTTAAAAATTTTTTCTATCAGCAATTCAAAAAATATTTGCAAATTCAACAACTCTACTCCTGACATGAATCTGGTCTATGATATATTCACCTCTGTACACAGCAATGACTTTTATGCTGCCTACAAAGGCAGGTCCAACTCCCGTGTATTTCTCAACTCTATCCATCGAAACTACTCACAAATTAGAGCTGTAGGTCCTCCCCTCCCCATGTATGCACTAAGTCTCTGACAACTCTCTAGCATTTCCCCCCCCCACAATAATCTTCTGCCCCTTTCAGCACAGCCTCAGTCAGGGGGGCAGAGGGAAAGGACGTGATCCAAAGAGGAAACATTTTGCTCCAACTTTTTTTCAAAACCAACTGCACTTCCCTGCAGGGGAAGGCAAGTTTTAGACCCTCATCCCTGCTTCCTGCTATGATGTGTACATGATCAAACTATGCTGACTGCTTTTGATTGCTATTGAAACAATATCATAACAACCAGCCACAGCAGGATACAACTTCCAATTTAAAAAAACATTCCAAATAATCATTTTGATTTGACAAAAGGCATCTAACTGTGTCTTTCCCATAGATTGTATCAAAAATGTGAAATATCCATCCAGTTCACATGACTACTTTTTTGTTTGTTTGCTTCTTTAACTGGTCCCAAGGAACAAGCTCTTTCTACTCATTTTCAATCCACCTATTTTAGCCTTCTGGTATATTTTACCTGTTTTTTCCTGGACAGAATTACTTCATGCACTGCATAGTTAGCTGCTTTCATTAGGCAAAGGTGACCTCACATAACTAGCCTACAAGAAAAACATTTCTATGATGTCCTTCATCATAGATGATCTGGACAGTCAGGTCATCTTTCATCCCCAATACCAAGAAAGTAAGTTACAAATAAACCCCTGATGTGACTTATGTAACCACTACCTCCCCTGACCTCTGACTTTGAACTTTCCACAAGGGTACCAGTAACCTTTTCTACCTGTACATATTTACCCTGGCCACAGGAAAGGTAAAACTAGATCAAAGTCAGAAGCCTAACGCAGACCTTCTGCTGAGTTTGCCCTAAGTACAAACAGAACTCCTGATTACCAGTAGGACCTTGATCTTTACTGTTTTTCCAGTGACAGGAAGTCCCAGCATAGTAATAAAAGCCACATAAACCTCACACTGCACTGTATGCCACAGCCCAATGGTATCAGCTCACTCTATCAGTTGCAGATTTCATGAACATGCAGTGTAGAAAGTAAAATCAAGTTCATGGCAATAAATGCAATTATGTCAAAGAACTGAACCTGAAAAGCCTCTCCCCTGTCCCTCCTACTCTGAGTCAAATTGCAGGGCACTGAACAGCTAATAAAAAAAAAAAAAAAAAAAAAAAAAGTATTTCAGGCCCTGTCAGATTCTGCAACAGAACAGAGAGCACTCACATGACAGCTCCTTCTCTCTGGATCGAGGGTAGCAGCATCTTGCATCCAGGCACGGCCTACTGTCTGCTCCAACAAGCTTTGAATTTATTTCAGTTTAAAAACTCAAGGTAGTCTAATGGTTGTAAGGTTCCTATGAGAAAGAGTGAAGTTGATTTTCCCTGCAGGAAATGTACTCCAAGCTCCGCATTCAGCGAAGAAAAAAAGAGAAAAGGGAGAAAAGATGGGAGAAAAGACAAAAAGATACATATACCACCCTTAGGTTTTGTTTGCTTCAAAGCAGATCACAATACAATCATAACTTGGATTCAAAATCCCAGGCTTTGCAGCATGACTGACATTGTACTCCTACAGCATCTTGATACAGTGGGCAACATCCTCTGAATTTTAATAGAGCCCAGGCATCAACTATTCAGAAAGTTCAGCATGATCAAAACTAAATTAGCTCTGGTCGCAGTGCAGTGATGCAACTCATAATAATCTCCCTACGTGCATGAAAGTGCACACTTTGGACTTACAGTTAAAAGCAAGACACAAGCAAGGTTGTCAGCACTGTGATTTTGAATTACTAAAATTCCACCAAAGTTTATAAATGGAATTTTACTAGATTAACATGAATTAGACTTCGATCTAATCCAAAGTGCTTAAGTAAACTTTAAATATTTCACCTAAACTTCTTCCACCAAAAAAACCTTATCTCAATAAAAAAACCTTTCATCAAACTAAAACACGCAAACATAGCCGAGCTTACCCTCAGTCAAATTCCCTTTTATTTCACAGATGTTGACTGCTAACAAAGCTGAACAAGTCTGAAGTTCAGACTGAGTCAATGAAACTTGTTCCAAAGACTTGGAGGAACGGACTTTACACAATTTTTTTGTCACTTTAACTGTTATTATTTTCTCTGCTTTGAAATATAAGATGCGACAGTGAAAATGCATTTATACATTTTAACTTGTCTGACATAGGTGTAACATTTCCAAGCTATACATCCTCTGCATGAAAACCAATAAATACGTTAGTGTGAAAACAGACTAGAAAATTTCATTAATCAAGAAATACCATTAACAAGAAGCTTTTTTTCATACGTAGATGATTCTTCTCAGTGACCCACTTGGAAAATTATCTGAGATTACCACATTTTTTACAGACTACACAACATTCTTCAATTTAGTCCAGACTTAAAGAGAACTAATTAACTCCTTTTATGAAAAAATGCCAGTTTTAAACAAACATTGCTGAAAACTGAAAGCAGCCCTGGGAATTGAATGTTTTTTATGCAACTGAATTGTGACATACCATAAGTAAATTAATTCAGTGCTGAGGAGCATTTTAAAGCATCCTAGCAATCACACAGGAAGCTGGATGTAGTCACTATGAAGCTTTCAATTCAACCATCTCTTTGGAAAATTCTCATTTAATATCACATTAGCTCACACTTTTTTAATATATTTGGTAACTCTGCTGGAACACAGATCCGGCTTATTGCTTTGAAATATACAACATTATAACTGGAACCTAGATGCTTGTCTAGAGTTCTTAGTAACCAGAATTAAAAAGATTAAATAGAGGACAGTAGGAACAAAGGCACATGGTTAATTTATAAAAGTATTTACAGGGTATTCGAACATTTATTTCTATCTACTAGAAACTCATTCATCTTTAATACAAAAAGAAAAGACTACTGAAACATGCTAAAGGAGATCATCCTAAACAGATGCTCTCAAGCGATATGAGCAGAGAATCTTATACACCATTAAACTATTTATGGAATTACATTTCTCATTTTGAATACAGAATTTCCAAATATTAAAGATCATAATTTTTTTTATTCCTCTAAGCACTGTGATACTTTAGTGCAACCCCTTCAAAGACTGAAGCTGGCACAATTAAGGCAGTTTACTAACAGTATTTTAAAATTCAGCACACAGTGATTAATTGTTGAGTTGCCTGGTGGTTCTCTGTTCGGAGCGCTGTCTTTCAAAACCTTCATCCATACCGCCACCCTTCTAGCTGATGCAGTTTCAAACACAGCATGTTTAAACACCACAGTTCTCGCAGTGCTTTGGGTTTTTTTGGACATGGAGAGGGACGACGAGTCAAACATCTAGCTGTTAGCTCCATAAGCAACTCTGCAGGATGGTTGACATCCATGAGTTGGTGTGCAGCTTTATGTTGTGCTAACCTCTACAGGCTGCCAACAAGATGCTTCTAAAACACCTGTTATATTCAAACCTGCAAGTACTCTATAAATCTCAGTACTGTATTCAGCACTCTACTGATAGTGTTTTGACACAGTCTGTTGCCAAAAGCAAACTAATTTTCCTAGGGTGGTTCCCCCCCCCACTAAGTTCACTGATGCACAAGGTAAAAAAAAATAATAAAAAAAAAAATCTCTCTGAACAAATCAACCAAATTTTTTTTAGGGGACTTCATCCCATTCTGATTTTTTTTTTTCTACAGACTTCAACTAGTCATTTTGAAACTATTATTCTAAACTACAGCATAAGATTTTGCTCTAGTAGTATGGAAATAGTTTCCATTAATAATAAGGCTATACCTTATTAAAAGGTGACTAGTGCTGCCTGTCTACAGCTGATTGGTTGGGGCACTAGAACTGACTTCTAGTGTTACAAATTCCACAAAAGAAAAAAATATTAAAAAATAACTGCATAGTATGTGATCCCCTTTTATTCACCAAAGCTGCCCATGTATATCCCAGGTGGAAGATAGAACAGCTGCTCAGCCTCCAGATGCAGGTGTGTTTAGTTCTTGCTGTAACATCTTTCCATCTTGCTCATTGTTACATCTCTTCAAAGGACAATTACAAAAGTGGGAAGAACAAAATAAGAGAAAATAGAATAGCATTTTCAGACAGATCAATAGTCCTCAAATTTTTCATTTGAAATATTTAAGTAAATTTATTTATGATGAAAGTCATCAAAAGACATTCTCCTGTATTTAAAATATTTTTGGGTTTTTTTTCTTCAGAAAAAAAGAAAAAAAAAAGGAAAACCAACACACATTACTAAAGCCACAGATGCTGTGGCTTTTCTGCCTGCCCCTCTCTCCTTACATATGTCCATACTGATGACACAGCCAGTTCAAAAAAGTCTAATCACTATCTAAATTAACAGGGTTGTAGTCAGGGTCATCCTCTTCATCCTCCAACTCTAAATCATCCATTTCTTGGAATAAAGATTCATCGACCTCCACGCTGTTTCCAGCTGCAGAGAACAGAAAACCAATTTATTTTCATGCAAGTAGAAAAACAGTATCTGAACAACAAAATATACCAGACTTTTTCACTTTCATTCTTCAATTTAGGTAGTTGTTAACTTACTTGGCTTTTTATATATCAAGTAGATATGGAAAAGGAAATGTCACATTTTACGTTTTTACAGCTAAGGTGAAGGGTTTTTTCCTCATATTAAAATCCAGTCAAGAGAAATGTCACACAAGATTTCAGAATACATTGGGAAAATTAAATTAACGTTTACAGTCCACAGGAGGAGAGATCCTTTCTCCCAGGTACTGTCAAAGTAGGAGCTCCAGACTTCACAGCTGGAATAGTTACAACTACCATGGCCACAGAAACACAAGGTTTATAAAAAACACCTTTACACATTACTTATATAGCTATATACATACACGTGCTTTCAGATTTAAATTTTAAAAGCAAGAGGGATGTTTTCACATTTTCTTCTGACAGAGATGATGCAGAGCTAAGGATAGATAGAACTTGAAGACTACGGCTATTTTATTTGTGTGCACCAACAGCGACATCTCCAGGGCACTGAACAAGGTTCTGTTCTTCCCCTGGATTTGAAAGAGCCTTTATAACCCCTTCCCTCTAAAAGACAGTGCTATTATCCTGCCTAAGCTGTTAAAATTAGTATTACTTATTACACGGTGTTGTAATGTTAAATTGCAGTTAGTAACCTTTTGCATTCATGACAGAATGCAAGCAGCAATAAGAACAGGAGTTTTTAATCACTGATAGCAACAGTTAATACATTAATCTCAAGTCATTTATTTGAGCACAGAGCCAGAATACAGAGGCCTGTTCCTCTGTTAAGACAGCCAAACGTTCCATCAACAACCCATCTTCAATTTAGGCATTTTGGAGGAAGACAAGGTTAAATTATGCCCTTTAACTAAAAGAAACTCAACTACCCCATGACTGCCATTTCAAGTTTATACTCAGCCATGTTCATAAACAACTTTTTTTTTTTAAATTTTTACTTGTAGAAAAAACTCTTAACTCCCTTCTGCACATGTGTTTTGCAATACCAGTAGATAATGCAGCTACATTAAAGAATGTAGTCTTAACTAAAAATGAGTCTTTTAAACTAGGATACTAAAAGGCAGTACAGAAAATTAAATAGATAGTGACTGTGAGTACATTTATTTGATTTATCTCCAACAGATTTTCCAAGTTTAACATCTCTTGGCACAGGTTTACAAAATCTTCAGCTAGCACCAGGTCAGGTATCTTCAGTACAATAATAGATAAATCTGGACAAAACCACAAAGAAGAACTGGGTTGCACAGAGGCAAATAGCATTTAATTTGACCTGCAAGATGGTTATTATTGGTGTTGAAGCTCAGAGAAAAGGAGACAGAACATCAAAATCTGTATTTGAAATCAGAGATAAGAAGGCTGGCTACTAGAAAAAAAGAAAAAGCAAGGTTTGCTTGTGCGGTTTTTTTGTTTTATTTTGCTTTGCCTGTTTTTGGTTTTGCTTTCAGTCCAAACACTTGAATAAAAGCAACAGAAATCAGATCAATTCAAGCTCAAAACTGCAAATAAATACACTTTAGCATCTTGGAAATGTTTTGTTTGTTTTTGAAAGAAATTAAAAACACTTCTGTTCAATCTGCAAACCAGTACTTCTTAGAAAGTTATTCTGATGTAAATGCAATATCGAGATAAGATGTTAAGTGAGAAATATAATACAGATTTTGCTTAGACATTGTGATCTATTTTAAGCCACTGTCAGTTGTGGAAACAAGAAGATATTTACCTTCCTCCAAGAACTGGATGTCAGAGGTGTCAAGGTTGTGATCCATTTCAAACAGCTGTTTACCTAGAGATAAAATTAAAAATAATATATAAACATGAAGAATTTTGAACTAACTATCACCCTAGGGCAAGAGTAGCTATCCCCTGTATTTTAGGCTTTTTAAATTAACCAATTCAAGTAGACTTTTTTTTTTTTTTTAACTGCTTATTTCTGTAAGTTGCCCATTCTGATTTTTTAACTACTTATCCAGGATTCTTCCATGCCAACAGGCTTCCTCCTCTTAAATGTGAACTGAGTCACTGTTTCTTATGGTCACTTTAATGTTACTAAGGCTTTAATAAAGGGAGGTGGGAAAATTTACATCGTACTGCCCCACAGCCTTTGCTTAGGCCTTATTTCATTAATCACCACCTTGCATTCCACAAGAATTCCTCTGCAGGAACTGGAAAGGCAATTAGCTGCTTCCTCCCTCTTTTTCCATATAACCTCTCCATTCGAAAAACACAGAGGAAAATAGATAGGGTACACTGACAACCATTTTCAGAACAGCAAAATGAGAGATTTCTACTATCTTATCTTTGCAGATTCCCAAACGCATTCACTTCAGAGGAGAACTGTGTTCCCTGCCCTGTACAGTTTTTCATGAAACTTACTAGCATTAAAATTTCCATCTCTCCATCAAATTTAATCAAAACTAATCAAAAGTTTCCAAAAGTTTTCAGAACAGAGGAGAAAAGATAACAGTGATACAGCACAATCACACTGGTCATGTTATCTCAAATAATCAAGTTAAAAGTAGATTCAACATCACAGGAGAACCAGTCCAAAGCTAAGCTATGGAGAGTGTGAAAGAGGACACCCAAGACTTTATTCTTATCTACAGGTTCTCATAAGAAAAGTAATTTTCTCCACATTTTGCTCACTGGATACAGGGTTTGCTTTCTGCTGGATAAACAGTGACTGGCAAAACACAGAGCTCGAAACCCCTGCTATGACAAGCTCTGCCCCAAAATATCAGAGCCATTCCCACTAGTCACTGCATGGTTGTCATACACAGCAGGCAGCCTCTGTATGGCTTCAGTCCAGCAACAGCATCCCAAACTCATATGTGTGCTTGAATAACCTAAACTCACTGTATGATCTAGAGCAAAAAAGGCCAAATCAATAAACTGTCTGATGAAGATTCTTTCTGTTGCTTAACAAACTCCAACTATTTCTGCCAGAACAATGCTTGTCCGCAGCAGCTCTAGGTGGTACACTGTCTGGCATGAAACCAAAGAAGCTTAAACACACAGTTTGGTAACCTTAATGACTTCAGTAGAAATCCTGAATCCATTAGCTTTGTATTGAGCCCCAAATCAGCACTCAGAAACACTTCATGTGACATCGAGGACAATAATCAAATACTGCATTAAGAGTTTATTTACTACCATCATCTTTTGGTGTCAAAATTACTTTCAGGCTTGTCATTATAGACCAGTAACATTGCAAAAACTTCAGAACAAGTTTTAAATCATACCGCTTAATTTATTTTTGCCCGCTTGTTCTTCTTCTTTCATTTTTTTCCTTTTTATTTCTAGAAGCTCGGCATCAAACTTTGCTTTCCAATTAAGGAAATTCTCAATGGTAACAGGAGTGCCATGAAAACGTTGCTGAAAGAACAGACAAAAAGGCTGTAAACACAACACTTGCAAAGCTAGGAGTGAAGATTAGCATTCTCTTAATTACTGAACTGACAACACTCCAGAAGCACTGCTTTCCCTGAAGTATTCCCTCCCTGGAAGTGTTTAAGGCCAGGCTGGATGAGGCTTTGAGCAACCTGGTCTAGTGGAAGGTGTCCCTGCTGATGGCAGGGGGGGTGGAACTAGATGATCTTTAAGGTCCCTTCCAATCCAAACCATTCTATGATTCAGAGAAATTAACCCAAGAGAACCCCGAGAACATAAAAAGAATGTATTTTTACTGGTTTTTGTCATGGGATTCTCCCTTCAAAGAGCTTTTCCACTGATGTGGAAATTCTTATGGAAAAACCCCACAGACTACTTTTGGACCTACAATGCAATTAACAGTCAGCAGCACACCACTAATACAGATTATTCATAAGTAGGCATCACTTCTTATCAACTCTTAAGTGCAACCTATGCTTAAATATTTTCTGTGAATATCTATTAACCCTTCTATCTTGGTGAGACAGAAAAAAGGATTATTTTTTTCCCAGGTATTTTTCTGCCATTTTCAGAAATACCGAACCTTCCAAGTCACATCACCCTCCAGCTATTTCTGAGGAAGAAAGTGAAGACTCTGTTGTCGGAATTAATCACAGCACATGCCATGAATGGAAAAACTATTCCACAGTGGTTGGTAGAAAGTACACAGGCAGGGAGGACAAACCAGTCTTGAAGACTGGTCCTACTGCTTCCACCGCACCCACTCAGTCTACCAAGGAAGAGAGACCTCCTCAGACCACGCAGCCTGTGTGCAGCATGCCACGTTCTAGCCCTTTTCGCTCGTCATCCCCTCTTGCCTCTTCAAGTAAAAAGCTGGCTGCAACAACTTTGACTTCATTTGGGAAAAATCCCTGCCTGTGCCTTAGAAAGTAATGCTAGAAGGGACTGTGAACATGCAATACATCTCTGAAAAGACTGCTTTAGAAAATGGGTGGGGAGGAATCACTTAAGTGCACTAAAGAATCTTCCAATCCTTAAGCTTTAATTATATCAACTTTGGGATAGATGTTCCTCTCCCACTGCAACTGAGAATTGCTCCTGCATCAAAACCACATGTTTAAAAAAAGTGGGAAATTTTTAGTTGAAAACAATTTTACATACTTTCTCTTCTTCCTCTGCTTCTCTTTCTTTCTGTTTCTTTTCCTCTTCTCTTCGTGTTTTGATTTGATCCACTATTTCATTTAATTTCTCCTGTACTGCTGAGACTAGAGTGAAGATCATTACCATTCCTAAATTTTCTTCTGCCTACAACACAGAGAAAGCAATTTCAAACAGAAGAACCTCAAACCTTCAGCTGCTGAATGCATAGGTATGTTTAGAAAGCAGTACGCTGTGCAAATGCAGATAACAAAGCTGAGGCACTTGGCATCAGTCTCAAAAGCTCACTGTAAAATTCAAGTGAATTGTCCAGCTAATCCAGTTAAAGCTACCCCCAAAACGGGTGCGCAGCAAAACACCAGCGATGAACGCCTGTGTTCACATCATCAACCTATTATAGACATCTGGAAGGCTTTTTCATGAATAAAACAAAACCTGTAGTAGGAATACAACTCCAAGATTTGAATATCATATATCATAAGGGATAACAGTGATTCAGAACATCATCTCTCCTAAAATGGTTTATTCCTTAATCCCATTACGTGTCCCTTTGAAGTGAGACAGTTTCCCAGGAAAAACAAAACAACATGACTTGATGGAAGGAAGGTTAAATGAAGTAAACTGAAAAGAAAGAATGCCTACTGAACATATTATAGCAATTTTAAGGCAGGGAGGACTTGTCAAGAATTCCTGAAACCAAAGAAGTGTTTCCTTCTCATTTCTTCACAATGTACTCTCACTGATCCCAAAGGCTGAAGAGATCCACCCCCAAATAGTTATGTTATTAAAAAGAATCAATGTAACACTTTTTAATCTTTCCAAATAAAATTAAAGTGCCTTATTTCCACAAAAACTGCATATACAATTAAACAAATTCACCTTAAGCTAGAATTGCAAAAGAAGGAAAGCCGTAGCTAGAGCACTTCTGTTTCATTATACCTGTGCATACTGAATAAGCCCTGTATTTTACCCCATTAACACAATTTACCTCAATAATGTAATTTATCAAACTCCAACCTCAAAGTCAGTCCCTACAGTGTGGAAAAGGTTTCAAATCAGTAGCACATACCTCAGAAAACAACCGATTTGAGAGAGAAATTACAGCTAAAGTGTGAAGTGACACTGAGCTGAACCGAAATAATTTCATTTTCCTTACCTGTTGTTCCAGTAGTTTTATTATGTCCGTAACATCGTTATCGTCAAGATTCTCCTGTGAGACAATTTCATAAAGTGGAGTTTCATCAGGATATTTTTCTCTATAGGTAAATTTAAGGGTTGTTTGGACAGCTACAAGACAAAAAACCCACATATTCTTATGGTGATAACTTTATATACCTCTGTATATTTTTCTACTGCACCAGTGGCCTAAAGAGCCCACTTAAAGCTGGAGAAAATGAGGAAGAGTCCTAACAACAAATCTAGAGAGAATCCCAGCATATTAATGCTTTAAATTCTGTGTGCCTGGCTGAAGCATCAACCTCTGTGTTGGGTACCAGGGCTCCATAAGTCGTATGACAAGGATGCAATGTCCAGGACAAGTTAATAAGCAGAGAACTGTGTGCACTCAACCCGAAGCCAGCCAGATCTGGGATAAGGTGGAAACGAGGCAAAAAGAGAAGCAAGTTCCTTTCACACATGCTGCCAGAATACCTTCCTTCAACTACTCAAGACTCACAGTCCTGGCAGCCCAGCAGACTCTTCAACACAGACACCTACTCTGAGCAGGACTTGCACCTTTAAAGCTGAAGGGACAGCAGCAGCTTCTTCCTAACAGAGTAACTCAGAACATCGACTCTCAAACCTCCTTGGCTCAAGGCTTGCTTACAACAAGCCCCTGCAACCACCGATACCCAACACATACAAAGGCACTTGGGACCCACAGCTCCCTCCCTCTGGGACTGTTCCTTAAGGGCTGCATATTCACAATACACAGACTCAACTCTCCCACGTGGCTGGTACACATACAGTTGCTAGAAAGAAAAATCACCTCACAACACGGCTTTAAGGCACCACAGGGATGACAAGCCCATTCTTTTTCAAGCTACACTGCAAGGCATTTGAGATTCAGCATGTCAGAAAGTAGGTCTAGTGAGACAGCACAACATTTCTGTGAACTAAGCACAGATCACCAGAATCCCTGAACGACATTTTCCAAGGAATGCTGGCTGGATCAGGCCCCTAAGAGGATTTAAGCAGAGGAATACCTACTTGTTGGTGATAGAATTAGGCTTACAAAGAAATTCCTCCTATGTATGTTTAAACCATAATCAACTTACTTTCATCGTTTTCTCCCGCTTCAGATGTCACAGTGATTGTGAAAGTCGTTGGCTTTTCTGACAACACTGTTCAAAGAAAAAAAAAGGCAGACAGAGATTTCTTAAATCAGACAAATACTTTTTCACATCATTAAAACTGAACTTCTCAAGGACTAATGAAGCAAGGAAGCTCTTGATACAGTGCTAAGGGTCTTTTTACCCTGTTAATAAAAACTTTTCAATTAACAGCTGTTTTCCATATGATGTGATGTTTGCAGTGCTCTTTGAAGGAGAGCATATAATATCAACAATACCAAAAAGCTTCTCGTTTGGAAGTTTCACTTTTCCCAAAAGTCTAAACCTACATACCACCAAATGACTGATGTCAGTGCGCTGAATGTGTGCAGAAAGCTCCCAAAGCTAATTTGCTTTACTGTACTCTATGTCTGTGATGAGCATCCAGTGTACTCTTGACCCTGGACTATTTTTACAGTATGTCTGCACCTATTTCCATATTTAGAACAGCTTAACATAACAAATGCTTCTTAAAGCAAAAAAGGAATACATAGTGCTTTCCTTCAAGAACGTACTACACCAGTAATGTACTAGAATGAAATTGCATGAATGAGGCAGCTAGAAGACAGACAAGTGGCTCTACAGAGACATACAAAATGCAAGTCCTGTGTCTCTCGGTAGAGCTGCTTGTTGATGACTTCTTGGTTGCAGACCATATCCTCAAATCCGGACTGCTCTGTATCACTGTTATAATCTATGCCCAATCCAGTATATATGCTCTCACACTATTAATTTAATTTTGCCTAATTGCTAATACACTACTACTATCATCACCTTTTTTTCTCCCTCTTCTTTTGGGCATAAGAGCATTACCTGAAGAAACAATGCAGAGCAGAAGCTATATGAAAGTCTATTAATTCCATATCAGTATCAGTGATTCAGCATCTCCAGCTACTCAGAGATCAATTCATACACCTTCAACATGAAACTGAAGAACCTACAAGATTTTTCAGATTAAAATAACAAGCAAACGTGCTGGGCAAATGTCTGTGTGATGAAGTTACTGCCAAGTCCGATACCTTGGGACTTCAGAAAGAGTAGATACCGTGCTTGCAGGAAACAGAAACTGTACAATAATTTCTTTCACTGTTACATTCTTTGGATACTGAGCACCATAAATCACGGTGGATGAGCTAGCACTGTAGATACTCTTCATTGTGTGATGGCAACCAGACAGTCTCGAATAGCTGACGAACCAACATATCCATCCTATTAAAGTTTTAGCAACACACTGCACCTGGGAATTGAAGCTTGCCTTAGTTCCACCGTAGATCCACAACGGAATGAGGCAGGTACCGGCAACACGC
>NW_010336451.1:0-3400 GCF_000700745.2 Antrostomus carolinensis
ATAAAATAGATATAAAATATTTAAATATATATAAAATATATAAAAATTTATATTTTTTTTTAAGAAAAAGAAAGGGGACATGATACAAGTTTAATGGCAGTTTAGCTTTATAGTCTTCAGTACACAATCCATCATTAAAATTAAGCATGTGCTTAATTGGTTTTCTGAATATAGATGGATTTAAGCACATGCTTAAATGCCTTGCTCACTTGAAGCCCTAATAGACCATGCAAACTTAAAAGTTCACATCTCATTGAGATAAATGGAGTGGATAATAATAAATTTATCAGAACAGAAGCTGCTGCTCACTGTATATGTAGACAGCACCTTGTAGTATTGTCCTCTGGATCTTGCTGAAATAAAAGAGTAGCAGCAGACTAAGAACTGTTATTTCTCACTCAGATCAGTTCAGCAGTACGGTATTTGATAGCATGATGTCTGAGCATTTGCCACAGAGAAAATAAATATTTTTCTATGGAAACTTACAATTTATGAAATTAGTAGAAATTAGGTGGAAGCAAAAACCACAAGCAAACAGAAGAGATACTTAGAACCAAAGAATCCACCCACTACTTTGTGGCTTTACGCTGTCTTTCCCAGATAGGAATTTAAGTCAGGAATTTAATATAGCCTACAGAACAGTCCCAACAGTGGTTGCCTTTGCTTATACAAGACTCAGCACTTACCAGCTTTTTATTTTCCTCTATATGTTACAATTTCTAGGTTTGTTTGGAACCATGTAGATGAGAGAATTAAAAATGCTGGAGGCTAAATAAGCATGAAATATTGTCTGGACAGGTGACAGCCAGAAAATTTAACACCTTGTCCTTTATGATGTTTCACTAACCTATACATGTTTCACTCTATAACTATTTTGACATATAAACATTTTACCAAAGATCACAAAAGGAAATAAGGTACTTAAAAGAACTAATGAATTACTTGTGGGGTGAAAGTCATGTTACACAGTAAAAGCCTAAAGAGGATAAATCTGTTTCATGACTCTAAGAAAGGTGAAAATATCTAATATAAGAACCTGCAGTCATTACGCTGAGCTGCGATGCAGTATTGCCACAGCTCGTAACATGCCATAAGTTTTACACTGAGTTTGCAAAGTGTCAGGACTTGTTCTGTCTGAATTTTCCTTGACCTACCCACAGCTTTGTTTTATTTGGTTTAGTTATGACAGCAGTTTCTCTAACTCTTTAGGACTTTAGGGTTGATTTGCTTTACTTTTCTTTATCTATGTATGATACTACCTTGGTTTTACCAGTACAGACAAATACAGGCCAGGTAGGGTAAGAGAGACACAGGGAGCAGTATGGAGGGATACAGGCTTGGGATGATAAGATATGGAGTACAGGCTGGACACTGGAGACCCCATGGCTAAAGAAATGAGGAGCTGGACAAAACTGGTTTTTAGGATAATAAATTTAATAACAAAATAATATCAAAAATATGCAAATACACCATTAAAAATTGGCTATAATGTAGATGTGCAGATCAATGAAATAAAAGCTAGGTCTAAAAGTGTGTTAGTAGGCATGAAAAAAATGACTCCAAATTAATCCAAGGCAAAGAAAGAGGAAAACATCAATGTGAACACTATTTTCCTCCTGGCAAAGGACTATGGATGCTGACAACTCACTGTTAACGCCACCAACACTAGAATGAAACCCTTGACCTTAGGACTAGGAGGAACCCCAGAAGGGTGAGCATAACATCAGGAAAAGAGGTAGAAACTAAGTGCATGTGCAAAAATTAAACTGTATTACTATTATTATTACTGAACCTTTCCTCACAGATACATTCTTTCTCTTTCCATAATAATTATATCTGGACTAATAATGACTCTTGGATTAGACTGTTAGGATTTCAGTTGTACTAATGATCAATTTTGACTTCATGTATAAGATATGTTTCGTCTTTGCCTGTAAACCAGATTTTTAATCACCTAAGGAAGAAATTTTGAAAACATACAGCTCTTTTACACTAGTAGAAAATAGTATAATAAAATCCAGTGGTCAGAAATTGATGCAGATGAAACAATGAGATGATGTTTGTTATATGCTACCAGCAATAATAAATACATATCAAGATAAAAAAACAAACTGTGCAAAACAGGAAAATGGTCTTAAGAGGGAAATATTAATCAGGAATGTGCATTTCACTGGAGGAGTTCGGCTTTGTCTTTTTGCCAGTGGCAAGCTTTAGGCAAGAGGGAAATCACGTAGTACTATAGCTCATGGAAATAGTCTGCCCTCCCTTCTACATTTGCCAGGGTCTTGTTGTTGCACTGGGTGTTAGTGCGTCAGGCTCCCTCTTTATGCTCCCACAAGCTCTTCGAAAGAAGAGACACTTCTTTAGGCTCACAGAGGTTTTCCATTAGGGGATTGGAGGGAGGAGATCATCTACATGCTTCTTCACTCTCACTTGAGCTTAGGAAAAAATACTCTGTGAGACATTCATTGGAAGACCTTGGCTTTTCAAGGGCTGCAAAAGCTGTACATAAAATGAATTTTTACTGCCAAACTGGATCTTATTATTTGGAGTGGTTTAGGCTACATTTGTACAAAGCAGCAAGGAACTGTTCTTTGGAGAGCTACAGCGAGGCTTTTTAAGAACATGGATTGGAAGTGAAGAGGTCGAATTAATTTATGCTTTCATAAGATCAAGACTGTAAGGAAATATATTTTAAATAAGAATTGACATAGAAGACCTCCATGATAACAGCTTATATTGAAAGAAATCGTTCTTACACAATATATTTCTAAAGCCTCATAAATGATAGCAATAACAAACAACATTATGCAGTATCTGGGAAATTCTATTTACTTAAAATGCTTTCTGCTTTTATTATTATCCAGGCTCATTCCTTCAGTGGAAGTTTTGATTGCAGCTTGAGCAATGTGTGTGATCTCATTACAACAGGGCTGTATTAGAAAACCTGATACTGATAGTTCCAACAATGGCTCCTTTCTCTTATTATCTGTCAGTTGGCTACAACAAGAGCCGTGCAAATTTCCTGCCATCAAATTCTAGCAGGTGGCTGGAAACCAATCTAATGTACTGTGTATATCCCACATACACCCTATTGCTCTGGGGGAAAAAAGTGTGTTCAATATCCTGACCGTGGCTGGTCTGGTGCAGAGGCTGCAGCACAAGTGGTGTTGGATGGTGGACAGGTTTGTGCTTTGCTGGGGAGTGTACATGTCCTGGTTTTTAGCTGAGACAGAGCTGGGTTTCTTTTTAGTAGCTAGAATAGTGCTGTGTTTTGCTTTCAGCTGGGATTTGTTATGAGAGAAACGCTGAGAACATCCCAGTGTTTGCATTTTTGTTGCTGGAAGTTGTAGGACTTCGTGTTTTGTCAGTCTATAAGTGCAAGATCTAAGGGGGTGAG